>NW_022156717.1:3689134-3820840 GCF_004355905.1 Pyricularia grisea | reverse complement strand
TTTTTTTTGGTTTTGTACTCCGTAGTCCCCATTCTACGAGCCGGCCCGTACCATGTTGCAACAGGCGTCCCGGGATAAACTCATGATGCAGACAGTCATGCTGGGACTTTGTTCACTCACTAATAACTGTACTGTACGTGTCGGTTGGCCTCTTTCGTAAAGACGTCTCATCCCTACATACCCTCCCAGGAAGCTCTCTGCTGCAAAAGCAGGCGATGCAGCCCAGAGAGGAAGGAGGCGCATAAACAACTCATAACCCACTAGCATTGCCATGCAGTATTATACAGTTTTGTACAGTAATACCTAGGTTATACCTGTAGCCGAAAGATCTTCGCTGGAGAAGTAAGACGCACGGTCGATGATCTCTGTGTGATGTGATATTTTAACTAGTCATTTATCGCCTTGATCGGAACGCGTGATGGACAGAAAGACACCCCAAAACTCTTTTTTGGTTCTTGCATCTAACTTTGCAGTATGTAGATTATGTTCCCGTCTGGGGTTGTGTCTTTTTGGTTCACGATCAGGGGATATCCAGGCCTTGGGCTTTCTCACGATCCGGGGCTAAGGCAAATAAAAAAGAAAATGGCTTGAAATTGGTCAACTGGTGGACGAGAATAATAACGGACGGGCTCGTTTGGGCTTGCAAGCATCACCCGAGGGCAGGTGACATATTCCAATTTTGTTCCAACAAGGCAAAATCTCCACTTTTCCGCGGGTCTGACCGTCCGTCCGGTTGCATTCCCAATCTGCACGACCGCGAATCGTGACAGGCCCGCGGATCGGACTAACAAAGCTATTGCCTGACCGCCTCGACTTTCTGTTAGCGGGATACTTTGCAAAAAAGAAGGGGAAAAAAGTAAAGAAAAAAAAAAAGGGTTGCGTTGCGTTTGGCTGCACGTACTACAGTACGCGGGTGGAAAGCTCCCAAAGTGGAGAGCTCCCCTCCCTTCCACCCCCACAATTCCCAACGAAGCTTGGACAAGGGGACCTGAGAGCAACAGCAGCAGGAGAAAGAGCTCAACGACCGACCCGCCCAGGCCGATCGTCGATTATCACCAAACTACACGTCAAAGCGTAACCCCAAAAACTGTACGCTAAGAACTGGGTGGCAGAGGCCGCTTGTCCTTGTCGAATTGAAGAGTGGCTGGCGGGAGACGGACTTCGAGCCCTTCGTCAACCTGTCAGCGCTTTGTCTCTGGTTTCTAATCTGCGTCTCTTGTTCTTCAGCAAAACGGAGTAAAAGATGCTGGACCAACCCGCCCCCAAATTCTTGTTGATGACTCGTGACATACGCCCTCGTCCCCGTTGAACACGTGTTCGACGCGTCTAATTGATAACACTTTCAACGCCGAACTCTTTTTTTTTTTTTTTTTTTTTTTTAACGCGTGCCCCGCCCCATCCTCAGTCACGTCTTGATAATAATTACCATTCATACATGATATCTTTTTTCTTCTCTTTTTCGGTTCTTTTAGTTTAGTTTTTTTTCTTTTTTGTGTACTCAAGTTATTAGTAGTATTCGTATAGATTATTCATTCATGCGATCCGCTCCCATCAACATAGCCACCCGTTAGATGATACCAAAGCGTGTGTCTATCTATATACAGAGTTGATGAAAATAAGGGCACTTTATGCAGCCAGGCCATCAAAAGGTTAAACGCCTTCTCTATGCAGATCTCTTTTACGCTTTGCTTCTTTGGGTTCTCTTTGTGTGTTTCTCAATCCCCCCTCCAGATCCTCTCCGCCCGGTTGGATTTTACTTTTAGGGGGGACCCGCTCGTTACCACAACACGTCTCGGTCATTTGGGACCCATCAATAGATCAATCACCGACTCTTCATCCCACCCCCGTCGTCGGCCGGTGATCCTGTTCCACTTCTCTAACCCGGCTCCAGCTTCCGGGCGGGATTGGAAAGCAGCATTGATTTTTGATGGAGGCGAACAGTAAATAAAACCGAAAACTGCGCCTAATGAAAAAATACCAAAAAAAGAGAAATAATTTACAAGCACCACCCACACACAGACTACCAAAAAAAAAGTTTCAAGCGAAGACGCGCGTCAAGACAAGGCAGCCTTTTTCATGCCGTTAAACCCGGAAGGCAGGACAGGATTTGATTGAAAGTGTGTGGGTTTTGCCTTGGGTTGTGTTATGTCCCACTTGCTTCGAGAAAAGAAATGTGGCTCTGCCCAGGGGGGGGGGGGGGGGGGGGGGGGGGGAGAGGAAGGACAAAAATAAGATATGAGAGCCAATCTCCTTTTTGGCTGCTGATCCTTCCTTGGGCAGAGAAATTGCTACCTCCACAGAAGAGAACAGCCCCTAGCTCCTTTCACGTTTCGGCCCCTCATGAAATGTTTATGCCTACCATGGGCCTGCCTCATAATAATCCCATGCCTGAGACACAATTGTGAAACGCCACCCTCTTGAGTGGGAGAAAAGGGCCAGCCGGGAGCTCGCTTGTTGTTTTACCTACCTACCAGTAGAAAGGCCTTTCTCTATACGGAGTACGCTCCGTAGGAAGTACTATTTTTCTTCTTTTTTTGCTTGACCTAGGTAGGCATCAACATGTTGCATAAACAACGCCACGGTAACGCGACTAGATAGAATAATCATGCTCCCAATTTCAGCCAAGCAAGGTTGATGCTGTCGTGAATTGACTGACTATTGCAGTGATCAACGGAAATATATGTTCAAACAGCCCACAAGTATCTGCGCCTTTTGTGATGCCTCAGACAAAGCTAGTTGGGCTTCCGGCCCGTTCAAAATAGAAGCAAAGTGGAGGAAAACATTCAACACGGTGCTGATTGATGTCTCCAAAACTGTCGCATATCGCTAAGGGAAACAGCCTAAAAGATCCCATAATGCCATTCCAAACACCAAACACCATACAAAAAAAGGTGACAAAGAAACAACAACGGAATGAGTGTGCCAAAAGAAGGAAAGGAAAAAGCAAGAAAGAAGATGGAAGAAGAAGCAATATCAGACAGACAAAATCCATTATATCGCCATCCAGATCCTGCTGCCCATCTGGCTATAGTTCCGTCCGGATACTATGCCAACGTCTCCAAAAAAAAAAAAAAAGAAAAAAAAAAACAACGCCACAAAAAGGAAGGGTATCAAGTTTTGGACTAGTAATACATGTGCTTCACGCCGGAAGTAATCGCAGCAGCCAAGGGAAGTCTTCTTGGGGGAAAATCACACAGGAAAAAGTAGGTCGGCGTAGACTGGTAGTCAACCAGGTGGACATAAATTGTCGACAACCTAGGTAACAATAATGTTCAGATCGCTACTGCTGGTACTGCTGTAGGACGACCTTTGCGTATCTTGCCCGAGGAGGGCTGTTTGGGTTCCAATTTCAGGCGACGGAGGGCCTAAGCTGGCCCGTAGTCGCAACTTTGCATCTAGCATACTGACCAGACGCTCCGAGTAGGTGTCCAGAAGTCCGCTCAGCAGGCCATCGTCCAGAGCCTTGGAGCTGTTGTCGCGCATGGCACGGTCACCCAAGGCCGCTGCGGTAAGTCGCAGCTCTGCGTCTAGTTCAGCAAGTATCTCTGGACGGATAGGCTGTTGTTGGGGGTCCGTATCAGCCGCCGCAAGCTTCTTGCGGTATGCCCGTAACGTGCGGCATGTCTGTTCTGTCGCCATGCTGAGCGTCCCGAAGCCATACGGGGATGATGATGTTGACGAAGATGATGCTAAAGCAGGCGATGATCGCAAGCTGCTCGTACTTTGTTTCTTTCGAGGCCCAGACAGCAACATGGACGAAGCCATGGCTGCGGGGGGCGTTGTGCTCAGAGCAGGTAGCGAGGGCCTCCTAGCTACTCCTCGCGTCCTCGGACTTACTGGCGGCGGTGTGGTGCCAGAGTCACCGCTTCCAGAGGAGACCCTTCTCGAGGGAGGGTCTTCAACAATTGTACTGCTTCCTGGGGACGTTTGAGCCGCTGGTGTCGGAGTCCTTGAGCCAGCGGCCAACAACCCATACTTTGAGGTGCGGCGAGATAGCGTCCTGGGTGGTGACCGCCGTCCTCCCGATGACTGAGGCCGCTGGAATTCGGCAAGCTCTGCTTTGGATAAAACTTTTCTGAGAGTTGGCTTACTTGAGGTCAATACCGGCTCCTTTGCTGGCGATGGATCCCTACTCATCAATGATGCTATCGGATCACTCAGGTCAAGAGCCCAAATCATAATTGTGCCGTCAGAGGCTACGCTCACAACCGTCCTGGTCTGCCCCTCATCTTCCAGCAATGCCACGCCGTTGATGGCCTGACTGTGGCCCCAGTCGCGACCCAAAAACGAACCTCTCTGCGAGTCGTAAATCCTCACCGACTTGTCCGTATTGGACACACCTAAAAGGAACGATGGCTCGCTTGTTGAGAGAGGTTGTCCATAAATCAAAGAATCCAGGACGACCGACTCGGCTCCGCCTTCATCGATGCATTTGAAGGTGTTGAGAAGACGACCGGTTGTGATATCATATTGACATACGGAACGGTCCAGGAGGGAAACGAAGACTGATCTGTCATCCATTACCATCGAAGAAGGTGAGCCCTTTAGTGTTATGACTCGGGATGGAATAGCGGCGATGGAATCCGGGTCGCCCTCTTTGGAGACTAGATCATGAATTTGTAGAGTCCTGTCCATGGAACAGGTGATGACCTTGTCCTCTGATGGTACGAGGACATGAACCACCTTTGCGGCGAACTCCAGTGTCTGGAAATGTTCAAAGGTGCCTGTCGATGTTCTGCGAAAAAGTTGCGCCGTTCTGTCACGTCCACATGACGCTATGATAGCCCTCCTGCTGTTGTCCTCATACTCGTATATCGCCACTACCTGACACATAGACGCGTGTGCTTTGGTATCCATCAGGCATTCTTTAGTGTTGAAGTCGACGACCTTCAACACACCGAGACGGTCGGCAGTGACAAACAGTTGGCCGCGTTTACTTGCTGCGACAATACACAGCTCGTTTGGTGGCTCCAGCTCATCCAAAACTTCTGGTTGTTCGACAGATACCTCAAAAGACGACTTGATGGAACCATCAGAGCCCCAGAGGACAACCTTGCCGCACCCGGACCAGGTGAAGAAGGCGGCATCAGACGAATTATGACTGGAAAGAACCCCAACACCCATGATAGCGTCACTATAGCCAGGAATGGGTACAGCTGCGGTGCCCGATGCCTCCTTCGCGGGCTTTTCGCCTGGGTTCCAGATGGCTATCGACCTCTTTGCGTCTGTGGTGATAAGGCGGTTCCCAACGAAGCCCATTGCTAGTGTTCCCTCGGCCGACTTGTCTGTCCCGAGTACGCAATCACCTGCATCATCACAGAGATTGGCCACGTCGATGGTTGTGAACTGGCCACTCTTGCCAGCCACGTAGGCAGTCTGGTCACAAAGTGAGATGCACTGCACAGGAAATTCGACATTTGTGACTCGCAACAGCCTCATCTGCTTGCCGGAGTCATCGAGAATAGATATATCGCCCGTTTCTGAGCAGAGTATAGCTTTGTCGTCACTGATGACGGCCGCACAGGTGAAGGTCGCCTCCAGAAGTGAGCCAAGCAGCACGTTACGGCCCGGAAGGGGTTTCTGGTACTGCGGTACTGGGAATGACCCATCACCTGGAAACTTTTGCTTAGAAGGAGATGTGGCCTGGGCTTGCTCCTCAACCTTCCATGCCTTTACATGGCGGACACCGAACGTCACGAGGCTGTTGCCAATCCAAACCATGCCACGAACAGATGAGGTGCACCTATTCTGTTGGAACAGCCTGGCAGCACCTGTACGTTGGTCAATTTTCCAGATGTAGAGGAACCCATCATTGGCGGAGCCTAGTGATGCCAAATACTTGGTATCCTTAGAGAAGGCCACAGCAGCCACGCCGAATGCATGTTCGCTAATTGATACCAGTGGAATGTCGGATGAATTGTCCTGAAGATTGAAAATCAGCACCCGAGGTGCGAAGCCCGTTTCGCCGACGGCTAGGAATCGCCCGTCTCGACTTAACGAGACGCACGTAGCCGCCTTGATGCGCTCTCGTTGTGACCAGGTCTTATTGGACGACGGGTTGTCTGACCAGTCGCTTGGAGGGCCCCTATTCCTGCTATCGTTGGCTTTCGGCGTGGAGTTCGGGGTCGACGGTGAGTGTGGTACTGGGGATACGCCATACGTTGGGGTAGCGGTGGGCCTGGCACGGTAGAATCGCTGAGAGTACTGATCTTCTTGCACGTCGACAACCACCACAGCGCCACCGGCAACATATGCGAAGCAAGAGTTGACAGTGTCGAGACCTGTGGGAGACGTGCATGTGTTCCCAACGACCCTTTTCAGGGACAGTCGAGCTGGCTGCTCGGCTTTCTGGGGGCGGATCGGTGAGCGTGACGGGCGGCCGAGGAACGGCGAGTTGGACGGCGTTAGCCTTAGGCGACTCGAGGGCGTGGAAGTCATGTTTGCTTGCGTCATCGGCACCCCGTTGACGACGATGCGGGGTCCGGACGAGGCAAGTTGCGAAAAGATCCGACGCTCAAGTGACGGCTCTTTTTCATCATGTGGCGGCAGTGCTCGAGGGTAGAAGCTCTGGGAAACCGGCAATGCACGTAAGCGCAAAGTGATTCCCCCGGCGCCGAAGCATGTATAGATGTGTTGACTCGGACGAGTCTTGTAACCAAAGGCAAGGGAAAGGTAGCAGCTTCCTGTCTGAACGGATGTAGGCGGTTGGTGTCAGCGGGCGTTGAGATTGTGATGTTCGTTTTGCCTTTCTCATTGCTTGAAATTTAGCTCACCGGCCTTCAGCAGAAAATTTACTTACACAACCGGCAATCGATCTCAGGGATAGAGGAGGGGTCGGCGAAGTCTTTCCGAATTCGACCTTCTTTCCGCTGGGCCTTCGGCAGATCATACACTCCTATGAGTTTTTGAATTAGGATGAAAAATTAAAAATTAAAAAAAAAAAATTCAGAGCCTCTGGCCGACGGACGGAGTCGACGTCGGAGAAGGGGAAATCGAGAGGCAGGAATAGAGATGGTCCCGCCCGCACAGCTATCCACCTATTGCATTTTGCTTGCTAGGGCTCTCCTGTCAAGTTTGTCGGATTGTTTCTCTCTAGCTAACAGGGGTAAAGGTCTTGGCGTTAGTTGCTAGGTCAAGACGTAAACGAACGCCAATCAGCATGCTCGGTCAGGGCAGGGATGATGCCAATTTGGGTAAGCGACTGGATCGAGTCCCTGGTGCGAGCGAGGATGAGAACTCAATCCGTCTGAAAGCGGATGCGACCAACGGCGAGTCTGTGGTCTGGCTGACGTTGCCGATCTTGATCTAAGCATCTGGCAGCTCTCGCGCGTAGTTAGTTCTTGGGCGTTTGGTTTATTTTTCCAAGATAACACAGGTTTAATTGTTTCATTCATTCCTCGATACGGCACCCAGACCTCCAAGACTTCTTTGTTTTTACCACGTCAACACCAATGCACCCGCCAAAAAAAAAAAAAAAAAATTCATTGGCATGAAAAGCATGACTATGAACAAGGAATTCCCGGCGCCACACTCGTCGGACTACGTATTGCCTAGGTACGTGACCAGACGTTGTATTTGGCTTGGGACACGGTCGTCAAAAAATGGACCTTGCACCCCGTTTACTACTCGGAACTTTGCTTATCACACGCTTACTTCCAATAAGCGTTGGGCTACAATCACTTCGTACCTAGGATTTAAGTGGCCTCACACATCACAAGTACCAGCTGGCAAGGACACTGTGGTATCAATTAGCTGTCTTCGTAGATGAGAGAACTGCCTATGGACTGGCAGCCACGGTTGGTGATACATCGATATGTTACATAGAATATACAGGGCCTCATTAGCAGACCTTTTGTTACAACAACAGACGTGAGGGTCGGACGATCCCGTGGACTACTCTTCAGTCCTCCCTCCTACCGCTTCCTCCGACACCTCCAAGTCTCCTCGGTCCGCCACTACGACGCCGGGCCTGGGATGGCTGGTCGGCAAATTTTTTGCCATTATAAGATCTGTACTGCCGAGACCGGTCGTTGAACCTCTTGGAAGCCGGAAGGTCTTCCTCTTCCATATCCCTCCTGCGAAGCTCCATCTTCCTCCTGACAAACTCGCGCTTGGCATCCCAGTTTGTCTTGACGCCCTCTTCGCGCCACTTCTTGGGCGGCTTGGCACCTTGCTGAGCCTTCTGCTCCCAGATTTGCTTGCCCCGCTTGAACCAGCGCTGCTGCCTGTCTTCCTCTTCCTTTGCTGAAGGCGTCCAGTTGGACTTGAGTATGCGTCGGATAGCCTCAGGTGACATCTCGAAACGTTCCGCGAGCGCCGGGGTGGTGTAGACGTCCGGGAACTGTTGATGAAGTGCCCGGATTCCTTGAATGGCGTCTGGTGACAACTTCTTCTGCGGCTTCCAACCTTGATCACCAAATTTCTTCTCCAGCGCGTTCTTTTGTATCATCCAAGATTCCTTCTTGGGCTTTGGTTCTTCGGCCGAGTCTCTTGTCCGCTTCTTGCGATCCGCCTCTCTCCCCTTTAGCTTGTCACTCTTCGGGTCTTTCTTGTCCTTGGCATTCGCACTTTCCAGTCTTCTATTCTTTCTCTCCAGCGGGGTCTCCTCTTTCGACGGCGGCGTGTCACCGGGGCCGAACTGCAACAGTCTCCTGACCTTTCGGGGTAGTCGGGCTTCAGGTTCTGTCGGAGCAGATGTAACAGTTCTGGCCTTTTTGGGCGCTTTCGCTACATGCTCGCTCTGGTAGGGCTGTCGGTCTGAGAGATCTTGAGAGGCTGAAATCTTGGAGGCAAGCGCATCGATAGCTTCGGGCGTCAGTTCCACAACCGAATCAGACTCTAAGACGGCCGCACTACCAGTGGTGTCCACATCTTGCTGGCCTTGTTCGGGGCCTGGCGTATTCTCCGGTGTTGGGGATGTCTGGGCGGCGTCATTACGGCATGCTGTAGTATAGTGCAGGTTTCGGTATGTAACCCGTGGAGCTGTAACTGCTCTTGGCCGCTGCCAAACAGATGATGCGACTGCACCAGAGCCCTTTTCGGCGATGTGCAGTTGAGTAAATCCTCTCACGAATATACGCAAAGCAGCAGTGCGGCAGCTACAAGCCATTTCACAAAAACAGAAAAAGAAGAAAACAAGAAAACAGGAAATTCAATAAGGAGTGTGGGAAAAATGCTAGAAAGAAGAATCAAATTTTATTGAGGACGTGAAGTTGACGCCCGCATATACTGCGCGCCGAGCTGTAAAGAGGTAGGTAACATGGGAAAGGAAAAATTCCAGCAGCACAGACCAATCCGCAAAAAAGAAATGACCCCACTCTGACCCTTGATGCAGTCAGTCACCCCATACATTGTATCTGGTGTGCTACAGAACAGAGCCTTATTTTTAAGTCTATCTCAGCCAACAGAAACTAGGTGGATGCATTTGAATTAACGCCGTCTCATGCAGAGTGAATGAGTTACTTTTAGGTCTGTGCTCCCTGTAGAGGTCCTCCGTCATAACAAATGCATGCATGCAGCGCAGCAATCACAGATTTTGCTTGCTCATCCAGTCGTTCGCCTTGTCCTTCCACTCATCCCTCCATCTGGTCAAGGGCGGTCTACCCTCAACGACATCCCCAGCAGCCCATAGCATCCTCTTCTTGTCTGTGACCTCGTCGACATCGTTATCCGGGCATATGACGTAGAAGCTGCCCTGATCCATCTTGCCCAGCAAAAAGTCCACCACCTGCTCCGGGTGCCACGCGCCAGGCGCCTTTTCGGCCCCGGCCCTGGACGTCATGGACGTGTGCGTCCAGCCAGGGACGAGCAGGTACGTCGACACGCCGGCGTCGCCGCGCAGGTCAAAGTCGAGCTGCTCCGCCAGGCTCTTGACCGCCGCCTTGCTGGCGTTGTACGCCGGGTTGCCCGGCGGGTTCGTGATGCCCTGCTTCGACCCCGTAATCACCACCGCGGCCTTGCCGCCATCACTGCCGCTCTTCTTGACCATCGGCAGCAGCGCCGCGAGCCCGTTGACCACGCCGAAAAAGTTGACATTCATCGTCTTGCGGAAGGCCTCGGGGTCGGCCCAGCTGCTGGCGGTGCCCATGCCAGCGTTCAGTGCGAGTAGGTTGATCTTGCCTATACCGCGACAAGCGACAGGTGAGATGGGACCGAAGAGAGTCAGCATGATAAAACTTGATGATCAAAGTACGATATGCATGTGCTGTGGGCACTTCAACTAGAATGCCGTGCCGTAGGAAAAGAAAAGGTGAGACTAACCGCCTAGTTTCGATTCAACCTCCTGCTTGACGGCCTCCCAGTCCTCTGATTTTGACACATCCGCCTTAACTGTGAAAACCTGATCACTTCCCACGTTCTTTGGTAGCGCAGCGAGGTATTCATCGCTCCAGTCCACTGCGAGCACTTTCATGCCCGCCCCCGCACACTTCTTGGTCAGCGCCAGGCCAATACCAGACGCACCGCCGGTAATCACGGCAGTGTTGGCTGCCTTGAAGATTTGTGACGCTGACATGGTTTCTGTTATCCGTTTTCTTTTTGAAGCCCAAACAAAATAAGATGCTTCCGAATATGTATTCTTGTGTTTGTGTGTGACCAGCGGATAATGTGCAGATATTTTAAGTGTTAGATTGAGCCAGAGGTTTTAAAGAAACCACCCCTCTTTCCTGATGTAGGGGCCGTTTTTATATAAAACGTATAGGAAATACTACACGTATTGATATTGCCACCTCATGAACGGGGTCCGTCCCAGTGCCAGACTAGACAGCCGGACACTAATCATTACCTATATCCGACTTGCCCCGCTTCTCGACCCAAAAGATGCCCGCCTCCGCCTGCAGCGGAGTTAACGGACAGTTTTTGGTCGCAAACATCCAGGGCTGATACATATCTGTTCTGCATGGGCTCCTTGTCCAAAAGGAAAAAGTCGACAGTGACTTGCAAGTAGGAAAAGAAGCACTCCCATCCGGATAGCAAAAAGACCCAAGGTGGTAGTCTCAGTGCTCAGACTAGACCCCCCTGCGTTGCAGGGTGGACCGGGCGCTCCATGTACCTTTTAGCCACACGGCTTTTCGACCAATCAAATTGGCCGAAAAGATCGCGCCCGTTCTAGTCTGAGGACATGTTGTCGATTTTCGTCGCAAACGACAGAATTGCACAGTATACGCACTGTGCATACACTGTACATGCATTATATGCGTAACGGCGATACAGTTTTTTAACTGTGTATTTTTCATTTACGAATATTTAATTAAATAAAAACGGTACAAATATAATAAAGATATCGGCATAAAGCCTGGAATTAGGGCTTCTAAGTGGTATAAACCTTATATTTATATACGTTATAAATAAATTAAAATAAAATTAAATAATAATATTATTATTTTTAACGCCCTTCTTAAAAATTTATATATAAATAATAATATATATAAATTCTTTATTTTTGTATAGTAATAAATATAAATATATTACCACCCACGTAAAGTTTATTTCTCCAAATTATCGTTCGTTAATTTTTTATTTATATAAATATACGTAAAATTTAATATTTAATATAAATATTTAATAATTAATATATTTATTAATAAAAGGTTTTATAAAAAATAAATTCGATATAATAAGCCTTTATATTAATTATATATAAAAATATAATAACGTTTATTTTTTTATTTAATTTAAAATAAATATAAAATAAAATTTAAAAATATATAAATTTTAATAAATTTATATATAAAATACGTAATTTTCATAATATTTAAAAAAGGATTTAACGGGAACGTTTATTTATACCGGTTATATAATCGTTAAAATTGGTAAAAATATAAACCCGTTTTAATTGCAAAATTTATTAAGAATATTTAATATTTAACCTATTTGAATATTTAACACCGTATATTACGTAATATATTAACCAAAATTTATATATATAGTATATACGTATATATTACCTTCCACGTTCAAAAATTTTTAAACTATATAAAAAAATAAAAATATAATTAAAAAAAATCGAAAAATTCCAATATTTATTAAAAAACCAACCTCCATTTGAGAATCAAGGGCACCCATATCCCAATTCGACCAATATAACCATTAAAAATATAAATTAAATCGTTGTTAAATATTTCGTTAGTTCTTATATCCAACGTACAAACCGTTTATTTTTACGATTTTTATTTAATTAATTATAACGGAGTGTCGGTCGCCGAATTGGCGAAATTACCTCCATTTAAGCCCAAAATGAACAAATTATCCTCAAACCTAAACCAAAGTAATTTTTGGTTGGACTTACAGGTATAAGCAAAACCACGAATTGAGCCACGCGGTTTAATTGGTGGAGCTCGCGTTTAGGGATAAGCCCTGAAATTACCAAGGTGGAACAAATAAAAATATATAACACCTAATTTCAGGGCTTATCCCTGAACGCGAGCTCCACTAATTAAGCCGTGGTTCAATTCGTGGCTTTGTTTATACCTGTGGGTTTAACCAAAAATTACTTTAGTTCAGGTTTGAAAACAATTTGTTCATTTTGGGTTTAAATGGAAGTAATTTTGCCATTTTAAACAATTTTATTGCGCAATAATTTCGCGATAACGCATAATAAAAATAATTAAATATATCGTTAAAAATAGGAATTAACAGGGTTTTTACTTTAAATTAAAAAATTTACGATATTTTCGCTCGATTACAAGTTTAATATAGGTTTTTTATTATTTTTAAATGGAAGTTGGTATTTTTTAAACCGTTAATAATATTAATATTAATTTTTTATTTTCCTTTAACCATATAAAACCCGTCGAAAATAATATATAAAAAATCGTAAAAGCAAAAATAATATTTATATATAAAAATATTTATTAACAAACAAAAGGATTTATTATTTTCCGTTCGTAAGGCGATATAATAGTGTATATACGGTATAATTTTCAAAAAAAAAATTATTATTTTCCCAAATCTTTCGTTATATCGACGAAATTATATATATACCATACTTAAATATTTTTCCGTATATACCTTTTTTTTAAACCAAATTAACGTAATTTCAAACGACCCTAATTTCGCCACCGGTTCGAACCACGGTTTAATTATTATTAATATTTTTCCGGAATTATATAAATAAACCAAAATATTAAATAACCCAATATTCCAACACAAATTTATTTTTTTAATTACCATACGTTTTTTAAATATATAAATATTATCCAATATTCCCCCGCGAACTTTTTATTACAATTAAATTAATTGTATATACCGCGTTTTTTATTATATAATAAACGTTATATTATTCGCGAAAACGGATTACGGTAAAAATTTAATATTATAAATTATATTCGTTATTTGAAATAACGCGATTATTATCCAAATAATTTTATTAAACAAATTGGGGAAAAATAATTCCGTAATATATAACGGTATTCCGCCGTTAACCCCAAATTAATCGACCAATCCACAATAAATATAAGTATAAATATCCCGGGCTAATTACCAAAATTAACCGTTTACAGTACGATAATTTTTAAAATCCGCATATTGTTTGTAAATATATATATATTTTATTAGGTCCAAAATAAATTACCAATTACCGATTTGTTAAATTTTTACGAAATTTTATTTTTTACCAGCGTATCGCGTTATTTATTATTAACGAATTCCATATAATTTTATAATGGAAAAATTTTAAAAAAACGTTTTTTATATAACGTATAATTCGTATAATTATACCAAAAACCGTATTTATATTTAAATATACCGTAACCTTTACAATAAAAATTAAAATTTATATTTTCGACTAATTTTATTATAAAAAAATAATATAATTTATCCGTATTTCTTTTAATAGGCCCGATATAAAAATTATAATACAATATTTGGAATGTAAATTATTCGTTAATAATTATAGGCGTTTTTTTTTCCTAACCGCGGATATTACCCCATTAACCGTTTTTTAAATCCCTAAAACTATTGTATATATAAATAGCAAAAACCGTATTATTTAAATACGTTAATTTTTAATAAAAGATTTTATTTTCCGGAATTTTAATAAATAAAACGCCATTAATATTATTATTTAATATAATTTATTTATACCAAAAATCGATAAAACCAAAATTTATAAAAATTTTTCCAAACCGGAATTTAAAACCCGAATTATATTTGCGATTTTATTTTTAGGTATAAATATAAATATATAAAACGTAAAACGCGTAATATAATATAAAACGTCAATCTTAAACGATTTCGCGAACCTATAGTAAAAATTTGAAAAAACCGTACGCGGGTCCAATTTTAAAAAAAGCGCATATTTTTTTACGTTTTATTAATATTTCGATACCCAAAATTTAACCGCAAAATATAAATTAATTAGGCCAAAATTTACAGCCAAATTAATTCAAACGCCCGCGGTATTACGAAAAAATGGTAATAATTTATAAACCACGTAATCGGATTTTTCGACGTATTTATAAACGCGATTTTTCCCCATAAACCTCCAAAATATACCTAAATTAAATTTAAACGAAAATAATAGTCCATAACCGGTAAAACCCCCCCAAACCGGTTTTTTCGGCATATTTAAATTACAGTTTTTTTTTATTAATCGTTATAAAATATAATTAATAAAAAAAAATTAAAATAATAAATACCAAATATATACGTTTTCGCGAACGCCCCTTATTTTCGGCGCGTTATTTTGGATTTTATATAAAAAATAATACCACCCAATATAATAAATTATCCTAAAGATTATTTTAACGTTTACCAATATAATATTAAGATTTTATTAACCCTGTTTATAAAAAAATAACCGTATAAATTACCCAAAATTCTTTTTAAAAAAATTTATATATTCCAATAATTGGAAAAATAAAATATTTATTTTATAATAATTACGTTATTTCCAAACCCGTAACGCTTATACGATTTACCTTCGTAATTGGTGTTATTATAACCAAAAACCGGTATTTTCGCCAAAATATTCGTTTATTTTTACAATAAAACCTAAACGAAAAAAAATTTGCTAAAATATTTTCCAATTATACAATTATATTTATAATTTAAATAATACGGCGATTATTTTTTAACTAAACTCCCCAAAATTTACAAATATAACGTAAAAAATTACGAATCCTATATTTAATAAAAACGGGCGAAAAAATGCGGAAATATAAATATTATAAAATTTTCGCAACCGGCCAATTAATTAAATAATTAAAACGGAAAAAAACGGCGCAAATAATAACGGACCAAACGATAAATATTATAATTATATACGAATCTATTAATAATACGAGGTTAATAACGGAATTATCGAATTAAATATAATTCCGTAAAAATACAGGTGCAAAATTCCGATTTCCTTTTATTAATAGCCCAATTTACCATTATATTTACGGGTAATACGGCGAATTTTTAAAAATTTTCCAACGGTTTTTTTAATATTGATATTACGAAAAAATATTTATGGAAATTAATATATATTTTTTATATTTTTTATACAAATATATACGAAAACGCTAAAACGTTATTTTTATATAACGGCGAAAATATTTTTTTAACGGTTTAATAAAAAAATAAAATATAGCCCGATTATAATAATCGTTACGGTATTTATAATAATATAAAAATTGCGGAAAAACGGCCAATTAATTATTTAAACCATATATATATAATCGCACCACGCCACGTTTTTATAAATAAATATAAATATAAAAAAAACCCCAAAAAAGGTTAACGCCAATTTATCCACAATTTTTAAAAAATAATATTTGCCCCGTTATATTTTTATTATATATATAATTCTATAATGACACGAAATTATCCCGTATTTCGTTTATAATCCGTTTTTTACATCCCATTTAAAAAAGTTTAACGTATTAAATAAAAATAATTTATTTACCGTCTTTAATATTACGGGGGTAAAAAAGTTAAATTTTTTATATATTATTTAAAAAAATCCAATACCCTGAATAAAAGTAATTTTTTTACCGTTTTTATTATTACGGGGGTAAAAAGGCTGGGTACAGTTACGGAATCCTTTACGCGAATAAATATTGCTATATTATTAATATTATATTAAATAAATTGGGCTTTATTTCCGCCGAAATTAACCGCCCAATTATTTCGGTTTTGGGCGTATATTTCGAAAATTTGGAATATTATATAAATTTAACGTAACCGCGGTTTTATTTTTTTTAAGCGGGTATCGCAAATAATCGGAATATTATATAGGTTTTACGTAACCGCGGCCCGTATCGTTATAACCATCGTAAATAAATCTACCGTTCGCAAAAAAAATTACGGTAATATTAAAATTATTTAACAAAATAACGTTAACCTAATATTTTACGTTTTAAATATTTGGGCGACCGTGGGTAAATTTAATAAAAAAAGGCCCGTTTCCGGAATAAACCTTTATATTAGTAAAAAATTTTATTTTTACAAATTATAACGGTTATTACGCCTAAACTTAATCGGGTTTACCGCTTTACCGGAAATATTATTTAAATAATTAGGGGTTTTACACCTTATTATAATTATAAATATTTTTTGTTTTCTTTTTCCAGTTTTCTTTTTTTTTTTTTATTATTAATTTATTAATTATTACCAATTCGATTTTATAATTATTAATTTAAAATTATAACGATTAAACTAATATTTAAATTCGTCGCCAAACGTAATAATTATTATAATCGTAAAAATATTTTGTATTGGCCAAATTAAAATTATTAAATATTATTTAAATATATTTTAATTGGATAAAATTATCCGTACCTACCCAACCATTAAAAAACTAATCCCATTATAACGAAAATAAATTTTTATTAACGTAAACGTAATATAACCATAACCCCATTCGGTTAAATCCAAAATAGTTTAATTAATTTTATTGTAATAATAATTACAATTTTTGCATTAAACCCTAAAAAATTGTAATAATAATTATAATTATAATCGCAAATCGCAATATTTCCGAAAAAAGGCGGTAAAAAAGGTAAAAAAATTAACGCGCCCGTACAATTTACATTCGGATATATTTTTCTAAATACGAATTTACCGACCGGTTTTATAACCATATTATAAAAAACAGCCCGAACGAAAATATTAAATTAAAATATAAAAAATTTGGGATAATATAAGCCGATTTACCGGACAGGTATAAAATTTTAAATTACGCGTAAAAACCGCGTTTTATTACAAAATTATTTTAATACGATAAACGTAACGTTAAATTTACTTTCCATCTTTAATTTTAAAAACGATAATATTATTAATAAAAAGGCCGGTGGTTTTAACGATAACGGTACGGGTTTTTCCAATACGTTTTAACAAATTAATAATATATAAATCAAATTTATTAATAACGAACCGGTTAATTATTCCATTATTAACGAACCGGCCGATTATATTATTAATATATAGGTTAATCCCGTTATTAACGAGCCGGTTAATTTTACTAATAATAAACCGGCCAATTTTACCAATAACGAACCGGTTAATTCCACCATTAAAATATAGGTCGATCCTATTAATAATAAACCGGTTAATTCTACCATTCATACGCCGGTTAATTTTATTATTAATAAACCGGTTAATTTTACTATTAATAAACCGGCCAATCCTACCACCGAAAATGGTATTAATTCCGGTACGGGTTTAATTAACACGCCTAATTTTATTAACGAAAACGGTATTAATTCCGGTATTGGTTTAATTAGTACGTTTAACTTTACCAACGCGAACGGTATTAATTAAAAACCGCCGTTACCCCAACGATAATTTAATAATATTATTTTGCCCGTTAAAACTGCTTTTACGAAAATAATAAAATTATATTTTAAACCCGACGATAATCCCGATAATAAACCGGTAAATTACGTTTAACCGAAATATTATTTTTTATCGTATAAAAATACCGGTTTATTAAACCATTTATCCGCCCCGTTTTAAAAAATATTCCAAATTATAAAAAACGTAATACCGGCGGTAATAACGATTACGGTTTAACGTAAAGCCGGGAATATTAATATCGCCAAAATAATTTATATTTACCCCTATTTGGGCTACGTTAATTATTTTAACGTCGATAATAATATTTAACCCCCGGTTTGATTTAAAACCGGAAATAATATTTTTCGCAATATTTAAAAAATTCCGATTACCCAAATATCCGAACGTATTTAATGGAACGTTGGAATTTTTACGGCGAAAACGCGCGTTAACGGCCAAATTTTAATATATTATTTTAATAGTAATTTATCGGATATAAACAAAATTATAATTATCTTCGGTTACGAAACGACCAATATTTTGGTATAATATATAAGTATTTTAGGTGAAATTTTTTTACATTTTTTGGAAATTATAACAATTATTATATTTTATAAACTATAATTCCCCTTTTTATTATAATAATTATTATAATTTAAATTTTTTAATTTTTCAAATTTTTATAATTATTATTATAATTTAAATTTTTTGGTTTTTTTTTATAATAATAATTATAATTTAAATTTTTTAATTAATTTTTATTTAATAGCGGATATATTCGGTTATTTGGCCTATTTTAAAACCGGTAATCCCGGCAAATTTATTAAAAATAATAAAATATCCGTTTGGTAAAAAATTTGGTTTTTATTCCAAATATATTCCGTAATAAAAATACCAAATCCATTTTTAATATTTTGGCCATTCGATAACGTTTACCCGCCATTTTCCTTTTTATACGTTAAAATAATATTAACGCCCCCGGTTTAAAAATATTCGCGGAAAAATTTAAACCGGTTATAATTTCCACCATTTTCGCCATAATATTATTTTACCTGCGGAAAATAATAATTGGTTTTAATTTCCGATTCGGAATTTTAAAATTTAAACCCGCGGATTTAAAATTTTATATATACGGCGGTTTTTATCTCGATAATTGGTTTAAAACCTATTATTATTTTTTTTATTTCGTATTTCGCCGGTAAAATAAAATTATCGTCGGTAATAAAAAAAATCCTAATAATTTCGGCGGAAATTACCGAAACCCATTTAAATTTAATATCGAATAATCGTTTACCCTATTTACCGCGGTTAACCATTTAATAACTACCGATAATATTATCGTTTTAAATAATTTTTATTTAATAAAATTTTAATATCGTTTAAATATTTATTCGCGAATAAACCAAACCATCGATATTTTAAATTTATCGGCTTTAAATTATATTTATTATAATAGGATAATAATAATATTAATTATGGATATTTGGTTCCGTTTTAAACCTACCGAAATTAAACTGTTAAAAAAGAACGTACGGACCAGGTTTAAATATATCCTTTAAATTTACTAACGTTTAAAGGTATTATTAACAATTTATACCACGAAAATTATTTTTATCGTTTTATCGTTATTAAACCCAAAATTAATATTATTAAATTTTATTTTAAATTTTTTAATAATAATTAACAGGCTAATTTTCTTATTTTTATACAAATTTAATCGATTATTACCAATCGTTCAACCAAAATTAACCGCGATAACGAAAAGTTTTTCGAAAAAACCCGCGTAAAAGTTTTTAAAATATTATTAGCCTATTATATCCAATTTTCCATTTTAACCAAAAGTTATTTTTAATTTGGTCGGATATTTAATTTGGACGCGATTTAAATTACCGTCCAAAATTTACGACTTTCCAAAAACGACTTTTTTATTAACGGGTTGGACGTTAATAATGGAATAAACTTTAATTACTTAAAAATTAAAAACAAATATTTTTGGTTAAATTGAAATTTTCCCGATATTTTTTTCGGTCGCTATTAATTTTCCTATTAATTCGTTAATAAATTTTTTACATATTATTTATAAAAATTATAATTATAATTATAATTATTAGCTTTTTTAATTTTATTTTTTCCTTTTTTTTATAATTATTATTACAATTTTTAATTTTAGGGAATTAATTTTATTTATTTACAAACGTTTATATTTTTTTTAAATTTAAATAATCGGTTTTTAAAAATTGGCTATTTGCAAATAAAATAAATATAGGTAAAACGATTATTTATTTTACGGCCATTTATATATAATATTTTTATTATCTATACGATAAAACTATTTAAAATTTTAACGGTTATTTTCCCACCCTAATTATCGTCCCCGTTAATTTTATTTCGCAAACCTTTAAAAAAACCGTAACAAATTTTCCTGTTTTTAACGTTAAATATTATTACGGTTCGGCGAAGGTATACGTTACCGACCCGGCGCGGGCGGTTATTATTTTAACCCAATTGCAATTTTATAAAATATTAACAAAATTCGTTATTAGCAAATTTAATCCCAAATCCGCCGGTACCGTAATTATTACGTTTTATTCAATTTCTTTTATTCGTAAAACCGAATAATTAAATAAAGTTTATAATATAAATAAAATATTTAATTTATAATATATAAACGAAATTATTAATATTATTTTCTAATTACGCGCCGCCGATATTTAAAAAATTAACGATAATTTCGACGTAATTAATAATTCCCAATAAACTTTTTTTTCGTAATAATTATTACAATTTTATTTTTTAATAGTATTTTATTTAAATTCGATAATTTTGTCAAATTTTATTAACGTAGAAACGGCCGTAAAAACGATTTTTTTACTGGCGAAAATACCAAATAAATCCGACGTTTGGTTATATATTTTTTTTTTAAAATTTTATTTTAACGGATAATCGGAAACGAGGCCCAATATTTCCATTACCGAAAATCTATAATATACCGCGTATTTCGTTTTATATTTTATATTAATCGGGGTTTGGCCACCGTAACCCCGACCATTAACAAAATTAAAAACGTTATTAAACCCGGTATATTAATATAAAATAAAATTTAAATTTTTTTCGCCCGTTTTAAAAATTTATTTTAAAAAAATATATTTTTAATAACGTATATTTGGAACGGTAATAATTATTTCGTCGTTTCTTATATTAATTTTAGTATTAAAACTTCGTTAATAAAATTTAAATCGATGGGTTAAAAATAATAATTTTTTTATTTTCGTATTTTGGAATTTATTATACCTACAACGACGCCCGACGCCAAATTAACGTTTATTATTTATTATACCGGTATTTTTATTATATATCGCGGTATAAATATTAAATTAACGTTACCAAACGGTATCATTATTTATTCCCGAGAAAAAATCCCCCCTTATTATATTATTACGAAAAAATTATAATTTGGCCACCGATTTGAAAATATAATAATAAATACGGAAATTATTTTAAAAAATATTTCCATTTTTTCGTAAACGAAAATTTAAATAATATTAATATCGCTTTATTTAAAAATAACGTAAACGGGAATAACGCGGATTTAAAACGAAAAATTTCGTTTTTTTTTAATATAAAGCTAATCCGATTATTATAATTTTTAACGATAAATTACTTTTTTTAATTTATAATTTACGCCAAAAATAATACCCGAAATATAAATTCGGCCAAATTAGGTAAAACTTTAACGTTAAAAAATGTGGAATTTAAAGCCAAATACCGTAACGTCCGACAAAACTTTAAAAAAAACCTGCAAAAAAAAACCCGCTTCGGATCGGTTACCGTTAACGTTTTAATTTAATATAACGGCGATAATTTTTTTAATTAGGTTTATTCGAAAATTTATATTAATTTCCAAACGTTATTTTTTTTTAATAGGGCCAAAATAGTCCATTTTATATTAAATAAATTTCCCTTTATCGCCCGCGTAATAAAAATTTGTATAAAAAAAAAAGGGTTAACGTATTTTAATTATAACGCCGAATTTATAAATTTAATCGTAAATTATTTTTATTATAATAATAATTATAATTCCCTTTTTATTTTTTATTTATTTGTAATAATTATTATAAATCCCAATTTTGGTTTTTTATATAATAATTATTACAATTTTAAATTTTATTATTAATTTCTTTAATTTAATGGCTATTATTCCAAAAAAAGCTAATTTCGGCGTAATTATTATCCGGTTTAATTTATTCCAAACCGAACGTAATAAAGCAATTACTAATTTTACCAAATCGAATTTTATTTTTAACGTTTACGTTTTAAATATTAATATTTCGAACGCCGGTTTTAATTTACATTATAATTATTATACCGGTATTATTATTTTTTTAATATGGAACGTTAATATTTAATTGCAAATTTATAATCGGTTAATTTATTTGGGTTAATCCAAACCTATTATTTGGAAAATTTTCGAAATACGGGGTACTTTTTTCGATTAAATAAAAAACCGGATATTTTAAAAGGTTAATTTTCCAAACCTTTTTTTTACGAATTTTATTAATATATATTAAATATGATTAAAATATATTACGCGTATACGTTTACCGGAAATTATCGTTTTTTTTATTGTAAAATAGTTTTTAACGTACGAAATAATAACGGTTATATTTTTTTGGCCATTTAATTATTTTATTTAAATAACGAAACCTTTATAACGTTTTAACGATTTTTATTCCGATAAAACGCGCCGTATAAACGAATTTTATTTCCGCCTTATTTTTATATTCGTTTTTAATATTTTTACCCCGTTTAACGAATAAAATTTAATCGAAAAAACCTCGGTATTTATTTTATTATTTAATCCAATTTATATCGATTACCAATACCAAAATTAAAATAATGGACGTAATACGATTAACGATTATATTAATCGTATATATTTACTTTATTTCAATTTTATTATTATAAACTAGGGGTTTATAATTAAATTAATAAAATGGATTAAAAATAATAACGGATATTACGAAATTACCGAAAATATACGGGTAATTAGAACGTTTATAAAAAATTTTAATACCTGGGTAATTAAACGTCGGAAAATTAACGCGTTTTTTAAAAAAAATATTTAAAATAACGGCGAATACGACCTTTTGGCCGTTATTATTCCATTTTTTTCGTCGGTTAAATTTGGTAACGATTATAATAGGATTAATTTCGATTTATTTAAAAAACCCTATATACCCGTTTTGGTCGAAAATAAGGAAAAAAACGAAAAAACGCCTGGCTCGTTTACCCGGACCTCCACCCGTAAAAAAAAACGTGGCCTTAAAAATTCCACCTTTAAAAAGATTTATCCGCTGTTAAACGTTCCTTTTTTTCCTAATTTGTTTTTATTTTTTTTCGTAATTTATCATTGGGGTTTATTAATGGAAAATAAAATTTATATATATATATATTATTATAACGAAAATTATAAGTAAAATTTTTTTTATTTGGTTTTATTTTTGGGTTTATAATAAAAAGGTTTAATAAAAGGGACAAAATTGGTGGAAAAACGGCTCGTCGTTTTATTGGGGGTTTAAAAAGGGTAATATATATTTTGGTTATAATAATTAAAATTATTATATGGGTATATATCCCGGTATTTTGTTTTATTTCGTTATTCGCGGTAAAAATAACCTTTAAACCTTTATTTTTATTTTATTTTAAATAAAAACCTATTTATTTTTAATTAATTTGCCCTTTATATTATATTATTTATTTTTAATTAATTTGCCCTTTATATTATATTATTTATTTTTAAAATATCTACACTTTTTTTTCGTCGGATTTTACGTATATCCCGTAAATTAAATTTTTTTTAATATTTATTATTCCATTTATATTTAACCTATTTAACCTATTATTTCCTTTTTCCAAATATTTTCCTATTTTTTTAATATGTACCTGGTTTAATACGTTATCAAAACGTACAATTTTTTAATTAAACGCCGCTAATTTATCGCCTATTAATCTTTTTATACCCAAATATAATAAATCGGGAACGTTAAAATCGAAATTGGACGTTATTTTATCTTTTTTATTTCCCCAACCATTTTAAAATAACAAATACGTATAATATATAATCTCGTTATTAGTTAATATTATATAATATTTATTATTAATACGGATACGGAAAATATTTTCCAAAATTTTACGCAACGTATTCGCGATTAATTTTAAAATTACGCAAATTATAAATTTTTTTCGTAAATTGTACGTTAAATTACGGTTATTTTTAATATCCAAAACGAAACCCTTATTAATATATTTAATTACCAAATTTGCTGGTTTATATCCGCTCCCGGCCGTAATATATTTTACAAAAATTAATTTTAAAATTACCGTCCGTAACGGTTAATTTATAATTTTTGGTCGTAATAACCAAATTAAATATAATATTTCTGGTTTATAATTTTTAATTTTATACCCGTAAAAAAATAGGACCGATTGCGGTATTATAATTTTTAATATACCGTAATTTCTTTTTTGGAACGCGTTAAATATTATCCATAAAAAGGCAATTATTTGCAAATAACGGCATTATATACGGAAAACGAAATTAATTTTCGGTTTTAAATCCCATAATTTTATACTTATTAAACCGCTAATATAACCGGCAAATATATTAACGTAAACGCGGTTTATTATAAAAGCGTATATATTAGGTAATATATTGGTAAAAACCTGTTCCAAAACGTTTTTTAATATATAATCCCTTTCCAATAACCCATTTTAAATTAAAACGGTAATAATAATATATAAAATACGGAAACGGAAAATATTTTGTAAAAACCGTAAAACGTGGTAAAATTTCTTTTTATTCTTTTAAAATTTATTATTTTTTTCCAATCCCGTTATATTTATAAATATAATAAACATATACGTATATTAAAAATAATTAATAAAATTAAATTTAATATGGAAAAACCCTAATACGGGTAATATTCATTATTTTCTGTCGAAAAATTAAAACGATTTAATATAAATTCCCTATATAACGCGAATATATAATATCGTTTTTTAATCCCCATAAACAAAAACCAAAACGGATAAATAATCGAAATAAATAATTTTTAAATTTAAAAAATACTTAAACAAAGTTTTATAAATTTGGATAACGTTTATATAATCCCCTTCGTTTTTTATAATAGCGGAAATTTAAATAAAATAAAATATTAGTATAATTTGTACAAATATAGGATATTATAGGATTATATCGGGTAAAAAAAGGCTATCGGGGAATAAAAAACCGCAAACTTGGCCCAAAATATAATATTTGGCGTTTTTATAATAAATATCCGGATATTGTAAAAGATTAAACGTTTATAACCATTTTTAATAAAAAAATATAATGGCGTATTATTGGAATTACGTATATTTTTCAAATTTTAACGTTAATATAACAAAGTACGAGATTAAATTTTATATTCGGTTATACCTCCCATAACCGAAATTTTGCACCTTTTCCAAAAAATTAAAATTATTATATACGAAAAATAAAATTGGATTACGGGCGATTTTTTTAAATTGGTTTACATATATAAATTATTATTATTATTTTTGGTATTAGATATATAAATAATTATTATTTATTACGTATTTAAATAACGGTAATAAATTATTATGTTTACCGTTTAATAAGTTTATATAATAAATATATTTAAAATCCGGATAACGTGTTTATAATACGTTTTAAAACCCCATTATATATAAAATATATCGCGAATACGCGTAATAAATAATTATTTTTTTACGGAAAATATCCGTGGGTTAAAATAACTAATATTAACGTAACGCGTTAATCCGTTAATATTAGGGGGTTTATAATTTTGGAAAAGGCGTTCGGGGCCTAACATAGGAAATTCGCGGTTTATAATAATATATAAAACGGGCGGTAATTTCGAAAGTACGAAAATAATAATATTATAAATATAAATAATACTGGGGTTTTGGTTAAAATATTTTGGAAAAACGTATTAAATATTTATTTAAATTAATTTATATTATAAATATTTTTAACGAAATATTTTTCCATTTCCGGAAATCGGAAATTTATTAATTTAAAATGTTTAAAAATAAAAAATACTTTATTAAATCCCGGAATTTTTAACGAAATAAAACAATATTAATAAAATTATTTTTTTTTTCGTTAAAACGGTATTTTACCCCGTTATTATATAAACGTTTTCAGATGGTAAAATGTTTTGATATTGTTTTAAAATAATATATTCGTCGCGCGGCGGAACGGAAAATATTATGGATATTTAACGTTATTATCCAAACGTAAATAAATTAATAAAAATTAATACGTTAATTACCGTTACGCCAAAATTTAAAAATATTTCGGATAAAAAAAATTTTAAAATTGGTTTTGGAAATAATATTATCGCGTTCGGAATTAAATTCGTTCGAAAATTAATTTTATTTATACGAAAAACACATAAATTTTTATTTATTTTCCATTATAAAATTAAATAATAAAAAAAACGAAAATATAAAAAATAAGATATTTAAATTTAACGACGGAAAATAATATATTATTAATTACGTGGATAAAAATATTTCCGTAAATATTATTTTTTATATTTTCGTTAATATATTTTTTTTTAAATTTTTTTTTAATTTTTTTTTTTATTTTATTAAAATTTTTTTTTTTTTTTTTTTTTTTATATTTTATAATTTTTTATTTTTTTTTTTTTTTTTTTGTTTAAAATTATTTTTTTTTTTTTAATATTATTTTTTTTTTTTTTTTTGTTATTTTATTTTATATTTTTTTTTTAAATTTTTTTTGTTTTTTTTTTTTTTTTTAATTTTTTTTTTTTTTTTTTTGTTTATTTATATTTTATATGTTTTGTTTTTTTTTTTTTTACTTTTTTTTTTTAATTTAATTTTTATTTTTATATTATTTTTTTTTTTATTTTTTTATTTAAATTATTTTTTTTTTGTTTTTTTATTTTTTACTTTTCTTTTTTTTTTTTTTTTTTCTTTTTTTTTTTTTTTTTAATTATTTTTTTTTATTTTTTCTTTTTTTTTTTAATTTTATTTTATTTTTTTTTTTTTCTTTTTATATTATTTTTATTTTATTATTTTTTTTATTTTTATTTTTTTCTTTATAATAAATAAATATTTTTTTTTTTTTTTTTTTTTTTTTTATTTTTATTTTAATTTTTTTTTTTTTTTTTTTTTTATTATTTTTTTTTTTTTTTTAAGGAAAATATATTGGCGATAATATTGAGTTTAATATTTACGGAAATATTTTTATCCACGTAATTAATAATATATTATTTTCCGTCGTTAAATTTAAATATCTTATTTTTTATATTTTCGTTTTTTTTATTATTTAATTTTATAATGGAAAATAAATAAAAATTTATGTGTTTTTCGTATAAATAAAATTAATTTTCGAACGAATTTAATTCCGAACGCGATAATATTATTTCCAAAACCAATTTTAAAATTTTTTTTATCCGAAATATTTTTAAATTTTGGCGTAACGGTAATTAACGTATTAATTTTTATTAATTTATTTACGTTTGGATAATAACGTTAAATATCCATAATATTTTCCGTTCCGCCGCGCGACGAATATATTATTTTAAAACAATATCAAAACATTTTACCATCTGAAAACGTTTATATAATAACGGGGTAAAATACCGTTTTAACGAAAAAAAAAATAATTTTATTAATATTGTTTTATTTCGTTAAAAATTCCGGGATTTAATAAAGTATTTTTTATTTTTAAACATTTTAAATTAATAAATTTCCGATTTCCGGAAATGGAAAAATATTTCGTTAAAAATATTTATAATATAAATTAATTTAAATAAATATTTAATACGTTTTTCCAAAATATTTTAACCAAAACCCCAGTATTATTTATATTTATAATA
Organism: Pyricularia grisea; assembly: GCF_004355905.1. Classification (NCBI taxonomy): domain Eukaryota; kingdom Fungi; phylum Ascomycota; class Sordariomycetes; order Magnaporthales; family Pyriculariaceae; genus Pyricularia; species Pyricularia grisea. Next base: position 3,793,148 of record NW_022156717.1, on the reverse strand, counting down.
TTATTATTTTCGTACTTTCGAAATTACCGCCCGTTTTATATATTATTATAAACCGCGAATTTCCTATGTTAGGCCCCGAACGCCTTTTCCAAAATTATAAACCCCCTAATATTAACGGATTAACGCGTTACGTTAATATTAGTTATTTTAACCCACGGATATTTTCCGTAAAAAAATAATTATTTATTACGCGTATTCGCGATATATTTTATATATAATGGGGTTTTAAAACGTATTATAAACACGTTATCCGGATTTTAAATATATTTATTATATAAAATTATTAAACGGTAAACATAATAATTTATTACCGTTATTTAAATACGTAATAAATAATAATTATTTATATATCTAATACCAAAAATAATAACAATAATTTATATATGTAAACCAATTTAAAAAAATCGCCCGTAATCCAATTTTATTTTTCGTATATAATAATTTTAATTTCCTGGAAAAAATGTAAAATTTCAATTATTGTAAAGGGGTAGGCCAACGGCCCTATAGACTGGGCGGGCCTGAAATGGTCAGGGCCTTAAAGTGGTTATTTCTCTTTTGCTCTTTAACCATTATAACAATCCAACCGAATACCCGATATAGACCAAGTTAAGTACCTATATAAAACCAAACAGCCGCTTTTCAATGGTATAATATATATATTTGTAACGTTAATAATAATCGAAATATTAAAGATAATATATATTTGTTATTTTTATTGTTTAAAATTCGAATTAAAATGCAATAAATATAAGGTGGGGCCCATTGAATAAATTAAATTTCAAATAATATTTGGGGTTTTAACCTGGGTTTGTAAAATACTCGGTTAAATTTATACGAATTTTTCAAATAAAAACCATAAAAACGCATATTAAATTAAAATTTAATTTATAATATTTTTGGTTAATAAATAAAGAAATAAAAAAATTGGACTGGTAATAAAAAAATAAAAACAAAATGACGAATTGTTTTGGCTTTAATTACAAAATTCTTTATATTTAAATGTTTATTTAAAAATTTTACTAGTAAAATTAGTAAAGTTTTACTAAGGGGATTTTTTAAAAGAAATATTTAAATATAAAAAAACTTAAATATAAATTCAAAAAAATTCCTAATTTTGTTTTTATTTTTTTATTATTAGTGCGATTTTTTTATTTTTTTATTTATCAACCCAAAATATTATAAATTAAATTTTAATTTAATATGCGTTTTTATGGTTTTTATTTTAAAAAATCGTATAAAATCAACCTAATATTTTACAAGCCCAAATTAAAATTTTAAAAATTATTTGAAACTTAATTTATTTAACAAAATTTACCCTATATTTATTATATTTTAATTCGAATTTTAAATAATAATAATAGCAAGTATATATTATCTTTAATATTTCGATTATTATAAGCGCTACAAATATATGTATTATACCGTTGAAAAGCGGCCTTTTGGTTTTGTATAGGTACTAAATTGGGTTTATACTGGGTATTTGGTTGAATTGTTATAAAGGTTACAAGAGCAAAGAGAAATAACCACTTTAGGGCCCTGACTGTTAACAGGAGCCGATTTTATAAGGCTACCCTGTACCCAAAATAAATAAAACGCATGCACGCACAAAGCTTTAAATATTACGTCTTTTTTACAATAAAGCAAATAAGACAAATAAGTAATATAGCTTAGTGGTATAATTCATATAATAAAAATTATAACAATAATATAAAGTGCATGAGTTCGATTCCCAGTATTGTCGCATTTTCTTATAAGTGTAATAAGTGCAATAAGTGATCCAGGTGAACGGTTCTAGCCAGCCCTGCGTGGCAAGAACCGGTCACGTGGTTCTACCCCGCACTTCCGTAGTCTCAGTGCTCAGACTAGACCCCCCCGCGTTGCAGGGTGGACCGGGCGCTCCATGTACCTTTTAGCCACACGGCTTTTCGACCAATTAAATTGGCCGAAAAAATCGCGCCCGTTCTAATTTGAGGATAATCTTAGTGCTTAGACTAAACCCCCCTGCGTTGTAGGGTGGACCAGGCGTTTTATATACCTTTTAACCATACGGCTTTTCAACCAATTAAATTAGCCGAAAAGATTGCGCCCGTTCTAGTCTAAGGATATGTTGTTAATTTTCGTCGCAAGCGACAGAATTGCACAGTATACGCACTGTGTATATATTATATATGCATTATATGCGTAACGGCGATATAGTTTTTTAACTGTGTATTTTTTATTTACGAATATTTAATTAAATAAAAATGGTATAAATATAATAAAAATATTGGTATGAAGCCAGAAATTAGGGCTTTTTAATAATCTTAATTTTATATTTGTTATTCTTATAATTAAATAAAAATAAAAATAAATAATAATATTATTATTTTTAACGCCCTATTTAAAAATTTATATATAAATAATAATATATATAAATTTTTTATTTTTATATAATAATTAATATAATTATATTAACCCCCACGTATAATTTTTTTACCCAAATTATCGTTCGTTATTTTTTTATTTATATAAATGTACGTTAAATTTAATATTTTATATAAATATTTAATAATTAATATATTTATTAGTAAAAGATTTTATAATAAAAGATTTCGATATAAAAAACCTTTATATTAATTATATATAATAATAAAATAAATATAAAATAAAGTTTAAAAATATGTAGATCTTATTAAATTTATATATAAAATACGCAATTTTAATAATATTTAAAAAAAAAATTACGTGGACGTTTATTTTTACCGGTTATATAATTATTAAAACTTTGGTTTTAATATCGTTAAAATTGATAAAAATATAAACCCGTTTCGATTATAAAATTTATTAAAAATATTTAATATTTTATTTATTCGAATATTTAACACCTTATATTACGTAATATATTAATAAAAATTTATGTATATATAATATATACGTATATACCACCCCCCACGTGCAAAAACTTTCCAATTATATTTAAAAATAAGAATATAATTAAAAAAATTAACAAATTCCAATTCTTTTTAAAAATCCAACCTCCATTTGCGAATTAAAACCACCCATATCCCAATTCGACCAATATAACAATTAAAAATATAAATTAAATCATTATTAATTATTTCGCTAATTATTATATCCAACGTATAAACCGTTTATTTTTACGATTTTTATTTAATTAATTATAACCGAATGTCGGTCGCCGAATTGCCGAAATCACCTCCATTTGCGACGAAAATAAATAAATTATCCTTAAACCTAAATTAAAGTAATTTTTGGTTGGACTTATAAATATAAACAAGACCACGAATTAAACCACGGGTTAATTAGTGGAGTTCGCGTTTAGGGATAAGCCTTAAGATTAACATTTCCGGCAATTCGGATCGAAGATATTATGCCATGGAATCGGTACACGTATTTAATTTTAATACTCTACATATTAACGAATATAATAACGATCTTACAATTAATTGTGCAATTAATTATAAAAATAATACAAATTTTTACTATCCGCTAGCAGACGGTTGTTTGCCATTTTTACGGTTTAATTATCCCTACAAGTGATCTCCAACCTTAAAACCTTAAAGCTACCTCGTAACCTCCTTTAAAATCCATGTCCTTTAACAATATTAAAAACGGTGTATCGGTCTCCATTATATGGAACGCAATTGTCCTTATAAGTGTAGGGATATTTACCGTTCCCAACGAGATTGTTACGCTGCTTTGGCCAAAGCGAATACGTGTTTCTCCAGCGCGTTGTTGGTCCATATACAGGCCTATTTTATAGCGTTACAGGGCCACAAATTGCTTAAATTTTGCAATTAAATGTTTGGCTGCACCAATATCTGGCAAAAAGCCTTTCCACTCCATATTGGTTTATATAAAGGTGTAATTAGGGCGATTAGCTGAACGTATTGCCTTTTAATCTCGTGCAGCGGTAATCTTATATTTAAAGGATTTATTTGTTAGTAATTTTGCACCCTGTATAATTATATAGTGGTTCGCTGCGGTAAGTTCCTCGTTTACAAATTTTATTAAATAACCCTTTAATATTTTTAAATTATTATTAGCCAAATTTTTATTAAGTCCTTTTGCGGCTTGTAGAAACGTTTTATAATCTCGTGTATTTTGGCCATAACTTTTTTATTCGCATTTCCAGCGTTTTTCTTTCAACGCGTTATTTCTTTTTGGTATATTTCCACGATTTGCAATCTTTTATTTTACAAATATAACACCCTCCCTTTTTTTATACCTTTTTTCTTTAAAGTTTAATCCTTGGTTTTATTCGAGTTTTTAAACCTAATTATTTGCGGTATAATGGCCGCTCGTTTTAAACTATTATTTGATATTTACGATTAACCAAATATTGGCCGTTTACCTGTGGTTTATTTTTAATAACCATTAACCGGCGTAATTAATTGTAAAATTTTTCGTACAATTTTTTCTTCGTATCCACAAATGTTAATTTTAATTTTAATATTCCTTATATAGCCCGTATTATATTATTAACGATTTGGTGTTTAAATTAATAATTTAATCCCATGGTTTTTTAGCACCGTTATAATTTATTAAAAAGGAGCTCCAAAATTTATTTTGGGGTTTTATTTGCGTTTTCGGGTTTATTTTTTACGGAGTAAAACGTAATTAAATTCCAATTTAAATAATATTATTAGCGGATAAAATTAGTATCGAACTTTTTTTTTAAACGTAAATATATGTTTTTAAAAATTTTATTTTTACCTATATATATACGGAAATAATCGCTAATTTTTATTTTTTAAATTTACGGGAATACGGCGTATATTTGGGAAATTTCGATTTGCATTATTTGGCAGGTATTTGTAAAATTAAATACCTTTTTATCCAAAAAATCGTATAAACTTTTTAAATAATTATTATCCTTTTTCCAAACCTGTATAAAAATTTTTAACGTGGTAAACGAAAACGTTTAATTGGGTATTTAAATGGGTGGTAAACGTCCGTATATATTGGTATTTTATACCGTGGTAAAGCGGTTATCCGTTTGGAAGGTTTCGTACGCAGTTAATTACTCCTTTTAAATATTTGTCCGTTTATTTTAAGGTTTTTTTTTATAATTTTCATTATACGGCTTTATACCACCAAACGGCTATTCCCCGGGAACGGTGAATTGGTGACGGGTATAGTCGTACCGCACGCTGGATAATATCCGTAATTTTGGGTTGGGCCCCTGAAAATTTATTTTGGATATAGGGTATACGGGCTATATATTGGTAAATAGTGGAGTATTATTTTCCTTTGGTTATAATAACTAATCCCGGTAATTTTTATTTTGCGTATTTATTTTTCCTTTTTTATTATTTATCATTATTACCAAAGTTATAAATCTTTTATTTATTTTCGTATTATTATAGCCAGGTAATTTTATTCCGCCTGCAATAAAATAATTTTTTAATATTCGAGCAATGTTTTTATTACAGGTATTAAAATTCTTTTTTTTCCAATTTCAAAATTTTGTGGCGAAATGCTTTATTAAAATATCTCTTCGCTTTAGGGGTTCCGGTCTTTCGAAATTATATATCGTGTTTATAATCCATACGTTTTTTCGAGCTGCTGTTATTTGGTCGGGGTGTTTTGCGAAATCTGCTATTTTATTTTCCAGCGCCTTTGTATCGATTTTTTGTTATTTTTTTGGTTTAATCCCAAGTTTTTTTAATAATTTGTATAATATTTCGTTTTTTTTTTAATTTTGGAGGATTATCGGTTTCGGGTCCGGTGCTGGCCTTAATACCTTAATTTCGTCGGCTTCCGACATGGCCTTTCCTTTTGCGTTTAGGGGTAATAATATCGGGTATTATCGTTATTATAATTAGAGGTATAATCCGGGTGGTGAGGGTTTTTTAAGTCCTTGGCCGAAATAATCCAGTCGGTGTTTCCGGAAGTTTACGTAATAATTATTTAAAGCTTTTAAACTGCTGAATAATACGGTGGTTTTATAGCTGTTATAATATTTTCATTATTAGCCCGATTACCGCGTTAATTGGGAATATTAGCAATTCGAATATTTTTATTTTGCGAATTTGTGTTGCTTATATTAATAATATTAATTGGTATTAATAGAAATCGTATAATCGCTACGATCGGGAAAAATAATAAAATAAATAAATGGTATTCTTATGTATATTATCTATCGTTGTGTAATTATTTACAATCCTGTAAAAATCCTTTAAAAACTCTGCGACGTGTTTTGAAATTACGTGTCCCCACACGTGATTTACCCACACGCATGTTTGCCCATGAATAAATAGAGTGTAAATAAACGCCAAATAAAACTTTAAGTTTTTGCATTAATTCGTGTAATGTTTATGCGCGTTAATTCGCATAATAATTTACTTTATAATTAGAAAGTAATGCTAATATTATTTAATCGTGTTATATATATTGTTCACATATTAGCATGAACCAATACCCAGTGGTTTATAAATATATTATAGTTTATTAATATAAATTTAATGTTTGGTATTTTATAAATTAATAAATATTACTTAACACGATGCGAAAAAACACGAAAGCGGCGGAAAATGCCGAAGAAATATATATAATGAACTTATAATTTTAATCGCCTGCGTCGATTAGGCTTTGGAGGGGGGTGTTACGAAAGTAATCCTAAAGAGACGAGGCTGCAATATAGGGTAGTTTCAGGGCTTATCCCTAAACGCGAGCTCCACTAATTAAGCCGCGTGGCTGAATTCGTGGCTTTGCTTATACCTGTAAATCCAACCAAAAATTACTTTAATTCAGGTTTAAGGATAATTTGTTTATTTTCGTCGCAAATGGAGGTAATTTCGGCAATTCGGCGACCGATACTCCGTTATAATTAATTAAATAAAAATCGTAAAAGTAAACGGTTTGTACGTTGAATATAACAATTAGCAAAATAATTAATAACGATTTATTTTGTATTTTTAATTATTATATTGGTTAAATTGGGATTTAAATGGCTTTAATTCGCAAATGGAGGTTGGGTTTTTAAAAGAAATTGGAATTTTTTAATTTTTTTTAAATTATATTTTTGTTTTTGAATATAATTTAATAATTTTTGCACCTGGAGGGTAATATATACGTATATATTATATATATAAGTTTTGGTTAATAAATTATGTAATATAAAATGTTAAATATTCGAATAATAAAATATTAAATATTTTTAATAAATTTTGCAATCGAAACGGGTTTATATTTTTACCAATTTTAACGATATTAAAACCAAAATTTTAACGATTATATAACCGGTAAAAATAAACGTCCACACGAACTTTTTTTTTAAATATTATTAAAAGTGCGTATTTTATATATAAATTTAATAAGATTTACATATTTTTAAATTTTATTTTATATTTATTTTATTATTATATATAATTAATATAAAGGTTTATTATATCGAAATTTTTTATTATAAAACCTTTTATCAATAAATATATTAATTATTAAATATTTATATAAAATATTAAATTTAACGTATATTTATTTAAATAAAAAAATAACGAACGATAATTTGGAAAAAGAAATTATACGTGGGTATTATTATAATTATATTTATTATTATATAAAAATAAAAAACTTATATATATTATTATTTAATTTTATTTTAATTTGTTTATAGCGTATATAAATATAAGGTTTACTTTATTAAAAAGCCCTAATTTTAAACTTTATACTAATATTTTTATTATATTTATATCATTTTTATTTAATTAAGTATTCGTAAATAAAAAAATACACAGCTAAAAAACTGTATCGCCGTTGCACATACAGTGCGTGCACTGTGCGTATACTGTGCGATAACCTCCATTTGCGGCGATAATCGACAACATATCCTCAGACTAGAACGGGCGCGATTTTTTCGGCCAATTTAATTGGTCGAAAAGCCGTGTGGCTGAAAGGTATATGGAGCGCCCGGTCCACCCTGCAACGCAGGGGGGTCTAGTCTGAGCACTAAGACTAAATATAGGGGCGATTTTATTCGAAGATTTAAAGCTAAGTGTAAAGGAAGAAGAAAGGCACGCAGTGCCAATCGCGTACACGCGCCTAAGCGAGCAAATAAAAAACTCAGTTTGGCGCTTTATTACGCAAGGTGGAGCTAGTTACGGTTGGCAATCGTCCAGGCACGCCACTCCGTAACACCAGCGTATATATTGTGGATTATATTTAAATTAAAGTGGATATATTAAATGTAAAATAATGCATATAACTAATATAATTAACTATTGTTATTAATACGTTGGACCCAATTTACACTTATTAATAAATTAACATTTTCAGAATGTAACATTGCGCAAAGTAATTTTTTGCTATAATTGGCACCGGCTACTTTTAAATTAATTAATAAGTACAGCAAGTAAATATAAATATCCGATTTAATCGCCATTCTTATTATTAATTCCAAACCACTATTTCCTAATTACAAAGCAAATCTTCTCCCAGCTTATCCCCTATATTTTTCCTACAGTTTCTTTCTTAATTACAATCCATTTTATCTTTTGTTGGGAGTTGCAACAGTCGTTAATATGCAATTTAAAACAATTGTTGTTTCACTCGGTTTATTTGCCCTGCACGCTAGCGCTACACGTTATTGTCAGGTCGAACTACATGCCGATGGTGGAATGGGATGGATAAAACTACAAGACGCAATACTTGTTCGGCCTGGCAGGGCCGGCAAATTTCTCACTGATGAATATACGGTTAATCTTAGAACGGATTCCGCCTGCAACATTAAAGGGAAAACGCTTGAAGGGAGATTTGATTACGAAGACTGGAAACTTACTAGTATTATGGTGGATGTATAAACTTTACACTGAATATTCGATGGAGTAACGGGTTAATTAAGGCGGTTTTTGGGCATTAAATTCATATACAAGATAACATACCAAGGCCTTGGAAACTTTTAGACCTTGAGTATTTTCATTTAATACTCTTTTTAACGTTGGGCACTGTTTTTCCTCTATTGTAAATTGGTATACCTGGGCCACTATTAACGGTAATACGGTGTTTGGCTTCGTCAATTTTTGTTCGCCTAAACACCTGAACGCGATTATGTTACGATTAAAGTATCGGGTAACCTACTTTTATGGTAAAATACAGTGGGTTAAAGCAATTAAACGTCTGATTAGATAACTAGGGTTCTTAATAATTGGGTTAAAATTATAATTGTGAGGATTAGGCCCCTAGACCTAATTTCAGAATCGCCACTCCATTTACCACCCCCGTTAAGCCCAGGGCGGGTAAAGGGTCCACTAACTCCGGATTTAAGCGCGTCTTTCCAACGCTCCGTTAATTGTAATTTCTCTCTTCTCTTCAATTTAAAATTTTCGTCGATAACGCCTAATACACCAAGGTTCTCCAATGTATGCCTGGCCGTGATATAATTTTAAACTTATTACAATTTGCTAGTGAAACAATTAAAATATATCGTTTAATCCCTTTATCCAATCGTTTATTACGTCGGCTGTGCACGACGGTAAACTAGGCCACAAAAGACACCATTCGCGAAATTAATATCGCCGCGTAAAAATTACGGCCCACCGATTCGCCAATCCCAACGCGTAATAAACGTAAAGTTAGGAAAGCCAAATAATTTGATTTCCGGCATTTCTATTCCCAACACCGAAGATTCGGACCAAAACGGAGAGATTATAATTGCCCCAATGAGCCCAAAGCCAGTAAAACCCGCTTTTACCAGCGCTAATACAAAGTTTGAAAAACCCGTTAAACCCCGATCCAATATAAAGTAAAATTAGCCAGTCGACAGTATCGAAGTTAACGGATTGTACGAGTACGAGTTAATTTTTAAACACCCAGGAGAGGCGTAGTCTCAGGGCTCATCCCTGAACGCGAGCTCCACCAATTGAGCCGCGTGGCTCAATTCGTGGCTTTGCTTGTACCTGTGGGTCCAACCAAAGATCACTCTGGTTCAGGTCTGAGGACAACTTGTTCATTTTGGGCTCAAGTGGAGGTAATTTCGCCAATTCGGCGACCGACACTCCGTTATAATTAATTAAATAAAAATCGCAAAAATAAACGGTTTGCACGCTGGATATAGGAATTAACGAAATAATTAACAACGATTTATTTTACATTTTTAATCGTTATATTGGTCGATTTGGGATATGGGTGCCCTTGATTTTCAAGTGGAGGTTGGATTTTTAATAAATTTTTGATTTTTTTGATTTTTTTTAATTATATTTTTATTTTTGAATAAAATTTAAAAACTTTTGCACGTGGGGGGTGGTATATACGTATATATTATGTATACAAATTTTGGTTAATATATTACGTAATATAAGGTGTTAAATATTCGAATAGGTAAAATATTAAATATTTTTAATAAATTTTGCAGTCGAAACGGGTTTATATTTTTACCAATTTTAACGATATTAACACCAAAATTTTAACGATTATATAAATGGTATAAACAAACGTCCACGTTAAAAAGGTTTTTAAATATTATTAAAATTGCGCATTTTATATATAAATTTAATAAAATTTATATTCTTTAGATTTTATTTTATAATTATTTTATTATTATATATAATTAATATAAGGGTTTATTATATCGAAATTTGCTATTATAAAACCTTTTATTAATAAATATATTAATTATTAAATATTTATATAAGTTATTAAATTTAACGTATATTTATATAAATAAAGAAATTAACGAACGATAATTTGGTAAAAAAGATTATACGTGGGTGTTAATATAAATATATTAATTATTTTATAAAAATAAAAGGTTTATATATATTATTATTTATATATAAATTTTTAAATAGGGCGTTAAAAATAATAATATTATTATTTATTTTTATATTTATTTATTTATAACGATTACAAATATAAAGCTTTCACCGTTAAAAAGCCCTAATTTTAAGCTTTATACCAGTACTTTTTTTATATTTATACGAAGTTTATTTAATTAAATATTCGTAATTTAAAAATATACAGTTAAAAAACTGTATCGCCGTTGCGTATACTGTGCGATAACCTCCACTTGCGGCGATAATCGACAACATGTCCTTAGACTAGAACGGGCGCGATCTTTTTGGCCAATTTGATTGGCCGAAAAGCCGTGTGGCTGAAAGGTACATGGAGCGCCCGGTCCACCCTGCAACGCAGGGGGGTCTAGTCTGAGCACTGAGACTAGGAGAGGCGCGAAGCCCTCCCCACCAACCTTCTACCAAGACGTTAGACGGCAGGAACGAAATTCCTAGTTTTAGGGCTTACCCCTAAACGCGAACTCCATTAATTAAACCGTGGTTTAATTCGTGGCTTTGCTTATTATATTTGTAGGTCCAACCAAATATTATTTTGGTTTAAGTTTAAAAATAATGTGTTTATTTTCGTCGCAAATAAAGGTAATTTCGGCATTTTAAATAATTTTATTCCGTAATAATATCGTAACGGCGTAAAATATAAATAATTAAATATATTGTTAAAAATAGAAATTAATAAAGTTTTTACCCAAAATTTAAAAAATAACCATACCCCCGTTTAATTAGAAATTTAATATAAATTTTTTTTAATTTGCAAATGGAGGTTGGCCTTTCCTAAATTTTAAATAATATCGATATTAATCCCCTATTTTGTTTTAACCGTTTAAAACCTTTTAAAATTAATATATAAAGGATTGTAAAAGTGAAACTAATATTTATATATAAATATGTTTATTAATAAATAAAGAAATTTACTATTTTTAATTTGTAAGGCGATATAATAATATATTTACGGTATAATTGTAATTAAAAAAATTATTTTCCCAAATTTTTTATAATATTAACGAAATTATATATATATTATACCCAAATATTCTTTTTTATATACCTTTTTTTTTAAACCAAATTAACGTAATTTTAAACGACCCCAATTTCACCACGGGTTCGAATTACGGTTTAACCTTTATTAATATTTTTCCGAAATTATATAAACAAACCAAAATATTAAATAATTTAATATTCCAATACAAATTTGTTTTTTTAATCGCCACACGTCTTTTAATAATATAAATATTACCTAATATCCCCCCACGAATTTTTTATTATAATTAAATTAATTATATATACCGCGTTTTTTATTATATATTAAACGTTATATTATTCGCGAAAACGGATTACGGTAAAAACTTAATATTGCAAATTATATTTATTATTTGGAATAACGCGATTATTTTCCAAATAATTTTATTAAATAAATTGGGGGAAAAATAATTCCGTAATATATAATAATATTCCGCCGCCAACCTTAAATTAATTAATTAATTTATAATAAATGTAAATATATATATTCCGGACCAATTACCAAAATTAACCGTTTATAATACGATAATTCTTAAAATCCGTATAATATATGAGAATATATATATATATATAAATATATATTTTATTAAATTTAGAATAAATTATTAATTATTAATTTTTTAAATTTTTACGAAATTTTATTTTCCATTAACGTATCGCGTTATTTGCCATTAACGAATTTTATATAATTTTATAATGGAAAAATCTTAAAAAAACGTTTTTTATATTACGTATAATTTGTATAATTATATTAAAAACCGTATTTATATTTAACTATACCGTAATTTTTATAATAAAAATTAAAATTTATATTTTCAACCAATTTTATTATAAAAAAATAATGTAACTCGTCCGTATTTGTTTTAATAAACCCGATATAAAAACTATCATATAATGTTTGGAACGTAAATTATTCGTTAATAATTATAAGCGTTTTTTTTTAACCGCGGATATTATTTTATTAACCGCTTTTTAAATTCCCAAAATTATTATATATATAAATAATAAGAACCGTATTATTTAAATACGCAAATTTAATAAAAAACCGTATTTTCCGGGGTTTTTAATAAACAAAACGCCATTAATATTATTATTCGATACGATTTATTTACATTAAAAATCGATAAAACCAAAATTTATAAAATCTTTTCCAAACCGAAATCCAAAATCCGAATTATATTTACAATTTTATTTTTAAATATAAATATAAATATATAAAGCGTAAATATATAATATAATATGGAACGTTAATATTAAATAATTCCGCGGATTTGTGGTAAAAATGTGGAAAAACCTCACGTGGGTTTAATTTTAAAAAAACCGCATATTTTTTTATATTTTATTAATATTTTAACTTTCAAAATGTAACCGCGAAATATAAATTAATTAAATTAAAGTCTTTAACCAAACCAGCCAAAATACCCGCGGTTTTACGAAAAAATAGCAATAATTTATAAATTATATAATTGAATTTTTTAACGTATTTATAAACGCGATTCTTTTTATAAATTTCCAAAATATATTTAAATTTAATTTAAAGGAAATTATAATTTATGTTTGGTAAAACCCCCCCAAATCGGGTTTTTTAATATATTTAAATTATAAATTGTTTTTTATTAATCGTTATGAAATATAATTAATAAAAAAAAATTAAAATAACAGGTATTAAATATATACGTTTTCGCGAACGTTTTTTATTTTCGGCGCGTTATTTTAAATTTTATATAAAAAACGATATTATTTAATATAATAAGTTATTTTAAAAACTATTATAACGTTTACTAATACAACTTTAGGATTTTACCAATTTTATTTGTAAAAAAATAACCGTATAAATTATCCAAATTCTTTTTTTAAAAAACCCATATATTTTAATAATCGGAAAAATGGGCTATTTATTTTATAATAATTATATTACTTTTAAACCCGCGACGTTTATATAATCTATTTTTATAATTAACGTTATTATAATTAAAAACCGCCATTTTCGCCAAAATATTTAATTATTTTTATAATAAAACCTAAACGAATAAAAATTTACTGGAATATTTTTTAATTATATAATTATATTTATAATTAAATAATACGGCGATTATTTTTTAACTAAATTCTCCAAAATTGACAAATATAGCGTAAAAAATTACAAATTTTATATTTAATAAAAACGGGCGAAAACACGCGGAAATATAAATATTACAAAACTTTTATAACCAGTTAATTAATTAAATAATTAAAACGAAAAAAACGGCGTAAACGATAATAAATTAAACAATAAATATTATAATTATATACAAATTTATTAATAATATAAAGTTAATAACGGAATTATTGAATTAAATATAATTTTGTAAAAATACGGATATAAAATTCCAATTTTTTCTCGTGAATAATTTAATTTACCATTATATTTACGGGTAATACGGCGAAGTTTTAATAATTTTCCAACGTTTTTTTTTAATATTAATACCACGCAAAAATATATATAAAAACGTTGGAATATTATTTTTATATAACGGCAAAAATATTTTTAACGGTCCAATAAAGAATAAAATATAATCCGATTATAGTAATATAAAGATTACGGAAAACCGGCCAATTAATTATATAAATTATATATATATATAATCGCACTACGCCACATTTTTATAAATAAATATAAATACGAAAAAAGACCCAAAAGATATTAACCTTAATTTATCCATAATTTTTAAAAAATAATATTTGCCCAGTTATATTTTTATTATATATATAATTTTATAATAACGCAAAATTATTTCGTATTTTATTTTTAATCCGTTTTTTATATTTTATTTAAAAAACCCAGCGTTTTGGGTGGAAATAATTTATTTACCGTCCTTATTATTACGGGAATAAAAAAATTAAATTTTTTATATATTATTTAAAAAAATATAATATTTTAAATAAAAATAATTTTTTTACTATTTTTATTATTACGGGGTAAAAAATTGGGTACGGTTACGGGATTTTTTACGCGAAAAAATATTATCATATTATTAACATTATATTAAATAAATTGGGTTTTATTTCCGCCAAAATTAACCGCCCGATCGTTTTAATTTTAAACGTGTATTTCGAAAATTTGGAATATTATATAAATTTAACGTGGCCGCGGCCCTATTTCTTTTGGACGGATATTATAAATAATCGAAATATTATATAAATTTTACGTGGTTACGGCACGTATTATTATAACCGTTATAAATAAATTTACCGTTTGCAAAAAAGAATTACGGTGGTATTAAAATTATTTAATAAAATAACGTTAATTTAATATTTTACGTTTTAAATATTTGGGTAATTGTGGGTAAATTTAATAAAAAAAGGCCCGTTTCCGGAATAAATTTTTATATTAATGGAAAATTTTATTTTTATATATTATAACGGTTATTACGCCCAAACCCAATTAAACCCACCGTTTTACCGGAAATATTATTTAAATAATTGGGGGCCCCATACTCCGCCATAATTATAAATATTTTATTTTTTTCCTTTTCAAATTATTTTTTTATTATTAATTTATTAATTATTACTAATTTGATTTTGTAATTATTAATTTAAGATTATAATAATTAAACCAATATTTAAATTCGTCGCCAAACGTAATAATTATTATAATCGCAAAATTATTTTATATTGGCCAAATTAAAATTATTAAGTATTATTTAAATATATTTTAATTAAATAAAATTATCCGTATTTACCTAATTATTAAAGGATTAATCCCATTATAACGAAAGTAAATTTTTATTAACGCAGGCGTAATATAATTATAATTTTATTTGGTTAAATCCGGAATAATTTAAATAATTTTATTATAATAATAATTATAATTTTTGCATTAAAATCCCAAAAATTAAAATAATAATTATAAGTATAATTACAAATTGCGATATTTCCGAAAAAAGGCGGTAAAAAGGGCAAAAAAATTAACGCGCCCATATAATTTATATCCAAATATATTTTTTTAAATACGGATTTGCCGACCGGTTTTATAATTATATTATAAAAAATAATCCGAACGAAGGTATTAAATTAAAATATAAAGAATTTGGGATAATACTCTAAAGGAGGTTACGAGGTAGCTTTAAGGTTTTAAAGTTGGGGATTACTTGTAGGGATAATTAAACCGTAGAAATGGCAGATAATAATCTGCTAGCGGATAGTAGAAATTTGTATTATTTTTTATAGTTAATTGCACAATTAATTGTAAGATTATTATTATATTCGTTGTTGTGTTCGTTATTATGTAGAGTATTAGAATTGGATACGTGTACCAATTCCATGATATAATATCTTCGATCCGAATTGCCGGAAGTGCGGGGTAAAACCACGTGACCGGTTCTTGCCACGCAGGGCTGGTTAGAACCGTTCACCTGGATTATTTACTGTATTAATTTCAGGGCTTACCCCTAAACGCGAGCTCTATTAATTAAACCGTGGCTTAATTCGTGGCTTTGTTTGTACCTGTGGGTCCAACTAAAAATCACTTTGGTTTAGGTTTAAGGACAATTTGTTCATTTTCGTCGCAAATAAAGGTAATTTTGGTATTTGAAATAATTTTACTCCGTAATAATACTGTAACGGCGTATAATATAAATAATTAAATATATCGTCAAAAATAAAAAATTAACAGGGTTTTTATCCAAAATTTAAAAAATAACTATACCCCCGTTTAATTAAAAATTTAATATAAACCTTTTTTAATTCGCAAATAAAGGTTAATTTTTTCCAAACTTTAAATAATATCGATATTAACCCTTTATTTTGCTTTCACCGTTTAAAACCTTTTAAAATTAATATATGGAAAATCGTAAAAGCGAGGTTAATACCCATATACAAATATATTTATTGATAAACAAAAGATTTATCATTTTTAACTCGTGGGGCGATATAATAACGTATTTACGGTATAATCCCCAAAAACAAAATTATTATTCCCTTAAATTTTTCGTTATATCGACGAAATTATATATACACCATATTTAAATATTCCTCCGTATATATATTTTTTTTTAAACCAAATTAACGTAATTTTAAACAACCCCAATCTTATCACCGGTTCGAACCACGGTTTAATTATTATTAATATTTTTCCGGAATTATATAAATAAACCAAAATATTAAATAACCCAATATTCCAATATAAATTTGTTTTTTTTAATTACCGTATATTTTTTAAATATATAAATATTATCTAATATCCCCCCGCGAATCCCTTATTACGATTAAATTAATTATATATATCGCGTTTTTTATTATATAATAAATATTATATTATTTGCGAAAACGGATTACGGTAAAAATTTAATATTGCAAATTATATCCGTTATTTGGAATAACGCGATTATTATCCAAATAATCCTATTAAATAAATTGGGAAAAAAATAATTCCGTAATATATAACGGTATTTTACCGCCAACCCCAAATTAATCGACCAATTTATAATAAATGTAAATATAAATACCCCGGGCCAATTACCAAAATTAACCGTTTATAATATAAAGATTTTTAAAATCCGTATATTATTTGTAAATGTATATATATTTTATTGGGTTTAAAATAAATTACCAATTACCGATTTTTTAAATTTTTACGAAATCCCATTTTTTACCAACGTATCGCGTTATTTACCATTAACGAATTTTATATAATTTTATAATAAAACTTTTTTAAAAAAACGTTTTTTATATTACGTGTAATTTATATAATTATATTAAAAACCGTACCCATATTTAAATATAGCGTAACCTTTATAACAAAAATTAAAATTTATATTTTCGACTAATTTTATTATAAAAAAACAATATAATTTATCCGCACTTTTTTTAATAAACCCAGTATAAAAATTATAATATAATATTTGGAACGTAAATTATTCGCTAATAATTATAAACGTTTTTTTTTCCTAACCGCGGATATTACCCCATTAACCGTTTTTTTAATCCCCAAAATTATTATATATATAAATAATAAAAACCGTATTATTTAAACACGTTAATTTTTAATAAAAACCTTATTTTCCGGGATTTTAATAAATAAAACGCCATCGACATTATTATTCGGTATAATTTATTTATACCAAAAATCGACAAAACCAAAATTTATAAAAGAATTTCCAAACCGGAACTTAAAACCCAAATTATATTTGCGATTTTATTTTTAAATATAGGTATAAATATATAAAACGTGGAACGTGTAATATAATATAAAACGTTAATATTAAATAACCCCGCGGATTTGTGGTAAAAATTTGGAAAAACCGTACGCGGATTTAATTTTAAAAAAACCGTATATTTTTTTACGTTTTATTAATATTTTAACATTTAAAATTTAACCGCGAAATATAAATTAATTAAATTAAAGTTTATAACCAAATTAGCCAAAACGTCCGCGTTATTATAAAAAAATGGTAATAATTTATAAATTATATAATTAAATTTTTCGACGTATTTATAAACGCGATTTTTCCCCATAAATTTCCAAAATATATTTAAATTAAATTTAAACGAAAATAATAGCCTATAATCGGTAAAACCCCCCTAAACCGGTTTTTTCGGTATATTTAAACCATAAATCTTTTTTTATTAATTATTATAAAATATAATTAATAAAAAAAAGTTAAAATAGCAAGTATTAAATATATACGTTTTCGCGAACGCCTTTTATTTTCGGCGCGCCATTTTAAATTTTATATAAAAAATAATATTACCCGATATAATAAATTATTTTAAAAATTATTATAGCGTTTATTTCTATAATATCGGGGTTTTACCAACCTTATTTGCAAAAAAACAACCGTATAAACTATTTAAAAGAAATTCCAAAAAAATTTATATATTCCAATAATTGGAAAAATGGGGCATTTATTTCGTAATAATTACATTATTTCCAAACCCGCGACATTTATATAATTTACCCTCGTAATTAATATTATTACAATTAAAAACTCTGAGGGAGGTTACGAGGTAGCTTTAAGGTTTTAAGGTTAGAGATCACTTGTAGGGATAATTAAACCGTAGAAATGGCAGATAACCGTCTGCTAGCGGATAGTAGAAATTTATATTATTTGTATAGTTAATTTCACAATTAATTATTATTATATTCGTTATGTAACGGATTCGTACTAAATGCACGTATTATATAACGTGTTAAAACGACGGGAACATACGTAACCCTCCCTTATATAACCACCTTCCCAACGCGAATAAACAACGGTTTTATACCTTTACCTTTTAATTTTAATAATAATTCCATTTGGGAACCCAACAATTACAGGGCCGTTAATTTACCCCTTTATATTTATTAAAATTCGTTTTCTTTTTCGATTATTTATAAATTTATTACCAATAGTTAAAAATACCGCCCCAATAACGGGGATCGCCTTTTAAAAAATGTGGCGGATAATTAACGAATTATAAAAAAAAATCCAATTTTTTTAATTAGGCGTTTTAATGGCGTTAACCGTGGTTAAAACCTTTTAAACCGCGTTACCGTTTCGACGGAAACCGTTTCGGAACCCCCTATCGTATAACGGTTTATTAACGTTATTTACGGCCTAATATTATATTATAAAATATAAATTACGGCGGAATACGGATTTTATCGGTAATTACCGAAATTAATACGAATATTTTTGGGTAAATTTAAAATTTATTATCCAAAAAATCGTTCGTTTTTATTACGAGGTTGGCGGTAAAAATAGGGCCTATAATTACGTCGATTTTTTGGAATATTTGGAACGTATATATAATAATTTTTATAAACGTATTTAAGCCTTTACCGAATTCGAATCGTTAAAAATAAAATTAAATTAATTTTTTGCCCAATTTATTACGATTTTCGAAAAGATTTTAATAACGGCGGGCGGGTCTTTTTGGTCGGACGAAATACGGATAAATTTCCTACGTTTTAAGGTTTTAACCCGAATTAAAAAAATATATATAAAACGGGGTACCGTAAATAATTTATATTTCGACGCGGTAATAATTTATCGCCAAATGGCCCAAAATTTGGAGGTTTTTGATTTGGAAAAACGGTATGGCCAATACCGTACCCAAATAATTATAATTCCGAAATTTACAAACGACGGGGATATTTTAATAACGGGTATTAACGTTTTAAAAATAAATAAATATAATTTACCCAAAATAAACGCCGGTACGGACATTTTCCGGTTTTAACGATAATGGGGGGCGAAATAAAATAACGCGTTTTTTGGATTTTATAAAAAAAATTAACAACGGTGCGAATTAGGGGCGTATTTCCGTTACGGGAATATTATTTATTAAATAGCAAATTATAAATTCGTAACAGTATTACGCCCGAATACGACGGTTACCGCGATATTATTTAAAAATTTTTAATAAAAAAACGAATAATCCTTAATACAAAATTTAATTAAAAATTTAAACCGGGTAATATAAAAAAAATAAAAACCGTAAAAACGGTAAAAATAATAACCGACGGCGGTAAAAAAAAATTTACTAAATTATAAATAATTTATTTTTTTTTATTTCCTCTTTTTAAATAATTTATAATAAGTTAATATATAAATAAATTTAAATTATAAATATTACGCGGCGATAAACGAAAAATACGCGGTTCGGTTACGGGTTAATAAATTTCCATTATTTATACCGCGTTAATTGGGTACCGTATTAAATTATACGTTTCCAATAATACGGGAAATTACGAAATACGAAATAAACGTGGATAAATAAATAACGCTAATATTATTTTATATTATTCCGGGTTTAACCCGGAACGTAATATTGGGGTTTTTTTGGATAATATATAAAAGGATTTTTTTCGAAACCAATTATAATAAATTTCGTATTGGGGTAATAAAAGGAATATTAATTTGCGAATTATTGGCGCGACAAATTTAAAATAAATTTATTATAATTATCGGTAATATATTTTTAACGGTTTATAAAAAGGTAAAACGGAATATTTCCGGATAAATGGAATTTGTAACGATTTTTTTACGCGAAATGGCCCAAATTTTAAAAATAAATATTATTATTACGGGTAATTCCGGACCGACCGAATTACCTAAAAAATTGGCCGGTTTCGAAAATTTATTTAACCAAATTAAAACGTCCGAATTTTTTTTATATAAAAAATAATTTAATTATTATATCCAATTACGAAAAAAAGATTAAAAACGTACCCCGGTATTATTTTGGGAACGGTTATATTATATATTTAAAAACCAATTATTGGAATTACGGAAATAATTGGTAAATATAATAAATAAAAATTAAATCCGAATAAACTTTTTTTCGGCGGCGGTATTAATATTAATAATCCGTAAAACGTCGGGAAAATGGCATTTTTACGTCGATTACCGGATATTTAATAATATTATAATATAAAACCGTTACCCGTTACCGTTAATTAAAAAAATAATCCGTTTTTTAATAGGAATTAAATAATTTATAAAAATAAATGTACGCGCCGTTTTTTACAAAATAAAAATGGTAAAAAACGACGAATATTTAACGGCGTTTCGGATACGGTTTGGGTTTTTCGAATAACTGGTATATTTTTTTGGCTTAACCGGAATACCCGTAATTTTTTAACGTTACGTTAACGGAATATTGGAAATTATTTGGGACGATTTTATATCGGCGTATTTGGATAATATATTAATTTATTCGTTAAATTTTAAAAACGATTATTAACGGAAAGTCCGTTTAATTTTTTAAAAACTAAATAATGCCGGATTAAATTTAAATTTAAAAAAAAACGTATTTGCGGTAAAGGAAATAAAATATTTGGGATTTATTATTAAAATAAAAAGAGGAATTTAAACGGACCCGGAAAAAATCCAAATAATACGGGAATAAAAGGTATTTATCCGGTTAAGGGGCCTATAAAGGTTTTTAAAATTCGCCAATTTTTACCGAAATTTTATTTAAAATTATTCCGTTTTAACCGAATTATTATTATTGTTAATAAAAAAAAAAAATTTTTCCGTTGGATTTTAAAAATTAATAATATATTCGAAAAATTAAAAAAAACTTTTTTTTAAATTTTAATTTTCGTTTAATAAAACGACGTAATAAAAATTAAAATCGAAACAAATTATTCCGGTTCGGTTTTAGGCGGTTATGTATTTTAAAAAAAACGGACGGGTTATAAAAATTAATAATTTTTTATTCGGCGAAATTATTTTTAATATAAAAAAATTATATAATTTACGATAAAAAGTTTTTGGCGGTAATAATATATTTAAAAATTTGGGACGCGGAATTACAAAATTTTCGCCAACCGTTTTTAATTTTAACGGATTATAAAATATTAAAATATTTTTTTAAATTAAAAAAGGTATTTAAAAAACAAATACGGTAGGTAAAAATATTCGCCAAATTCCATTATTATCTCCGTTTTCGTTTTGGACGATTAACGATAATTTCCGACGCGTTTATTAGGAAAAAACAAAACGAATATTATAAATTAAGGTTAATTACCGTATTACGCCTTTTTTACCCGGTAATAATATTAATATCGAATTAAACCAATTTCCGGATTTAAATTAATATACTATTTATTACCCCATTTTTATAGCCGTATTTGGCCGTTTTTTAATAGGAAATATTGCGGGAAAATTATATATATTACGTACGTTTAAAAACGGTTAATAACGACGCGCGACGTTTTCCCCCAAAAGCCAAAATAAAGGCGTAAATTGCAAATTACGCGGTTAACGCGTTGGGTATATTTTCTTACCGAAAACGTTTATGGTTATTAAATTAAAAATCTTTAATTACCGTTATTTTTTAAAAAATTTATAAATCCCCTATTATAAATTATATAAACCGGAATAATTTTTTCGCTATTTTGGTAAGGGATTACCATTGGAACGGGATGGTAAAATATATAAAACGATTTATCCGTAATTATAATATATACCGAAAATTAAAACCTTTCCAACGTTTTCAATAAAAATTATTATAATTTTTACCAACGTCGGATAAATATTGGAAATAAATTTTTATAAATTTTATAACGAATTTACCCGGATACGACGAAACCGCCCCCCGGTATTTAATAATTATAACCGATAAATTATCCAAATACGTATAATTAAAAATAATATATTTAACAAGGGTAAAAAATTACATTATAAAATTTAAAACGGTATAATGGTAATTCCGCGGTTTTTTCGACCAAATTATTTTAAATAAAAAATTAAATTAAATAGGCGGATTTTAAACGGAATTATATAAATAAATAAAAATTAAATAATTATTTTTTACAATATATTACCCCGAAACCGACGGCGATATAAAACGAACGAATTAAAAAATGTAATATTATTTACGAATTTACGTGGCGTTCGACCAAAAAGATTGGCCCGAATATTTGGACGTAACCTAATTGGCTTTTAATAATAAAAATTTTTTAATTACGGGTATTAATCCGAATAAATTATTATTAGGGTTTAATATCGAAATTATCCCGTTCCGGTAACCCCCGTCGCCCTTTTTTCCACAAATTTAAAAAAACGTGTAACCTATTTTATCAAATATTTACGCCAAAATACGGATATTATCCAAATTATTATAATATATATATAATAACGATAAAAAATTGGGGCGAATTCGTTTCGGCGTTTAATAAAAATATTTAAAATAAACGACGAAATATATTTTAATTTCCGTAATATCCGTAATAATTGCCCGTACCGTAAATTCGATTACGTTTATAAAAAATATATAATAACCGCGGTATTTATACCATTAATAACTACGTTAAACGTACCGGGGGATATTTACCCGATTTTTTACGTAAAATTAGTCGAATGCGTAATTACCGACCCGTTTTTTTTTAATTACGTACCAATATTAGGCCGGAACCGGTAATAACGGCGGACGAAAAAAAGGAAAATAGGAAAAATAAATGGGAAATAAAAAAGATTTTATCCGTAAAAAACCGTAAAAGGAAGAATTACGGTTATATAATATTGATTAAATAAATAAATTACGATAATTTTATATAAAAACCCCTAAAATATTTCGAAAATATATAAATTATTAACCGATTTAAAATATAATAAAACGATATATATATAAATAACGGTCCGGGGGGTAAATAACTTCGATAAATTATTATAAAAAATTAAAAAATTTAAAAATATATTTATAATATTAGAATTACGCGGATTACGCGTTTTATAATATAAATATTAAAAAAAATAAAAAAATTTTTAAACCTTTGGCGGGGCGAATATATATTATATTGGCCCGAAAACCGGGGAAAATCCCTTATTAAAAATTGGCGACGATATAAAAACGTACAAAACGTAATAAAAAAATAAATTCCATTTATTTACCTATTTACGGGACGGAAAAAAACCCATTTATTTACCCGGTAATTAAATTATTATAAAAACCCCATTACGGATATATATTAACGACGGTTATATTCGTCCATTTTTCGGTCCAATTTCCGGTCGTTTAAATAATAATCCGGGGGTAAATTAAATTTAAGGTTATTTAAAAGATTATTTTAAAAAAACCCGTTTCCGGGGCGGAAATTTGCCAAAAATAAAAAAAAACCGCGATAAAACGGTTATAAAAAACGTTAAATTGGTTATAAAAACCGTAACGACGAAAATCGCCGGACGTACCGGTATTAAAACGGCGGGAAAAATTACGACCGAAATTATTTTTAACGGATTTGGAAATTTTAATATAACGGTAACATTAGAAGAAATTACGGAAACGGATCGACGAATGTAAAATGGATTATAATTACCGGATAAAAACCGGCGTTTAATTTTATTATTAAATAACGGCGAAAATAAAAATAATTACGTTAATTTCGCGTTGGACGGCGATAATTTTACGCGCGTAACGCGTATATATTTTAAAAATTTCGAAATAACGTTATTAATTACGTTTTTGGACGTTAATACGTTAACGCGGCGGAATAAAAGTTAAAAAAAAACGGAATTTATTTCGAAATAATTTATATTTTGGGCGAATTTACGGGTAAATTATTACGTAATTTTATTATTATTATTATTATTATTATAAATAATAATTATATTATTATTATTACGGTTACCGCCCAAAATGGTTACGTTTTCGGTATTGCGTAAACAATAATATTTTTTTAAATATACCGCGTAAACAATGTAAAATTCGTCCATTATATGGACGCGACGGCCCGATTTTACGATACGGCCTTCTTTTTTTTCGCAAAATATAATAACGGCGGCGATATATTAATTATAATATATAATTTTTTACAATTTACGAAATTTGCGGCGGAAAACCGGGTTTTTGGCGTATAAAAATTTTTTATAATTATAAACCGATTTTTTATTTTTACGGTATTTATTATAAACCGTACCGTTTAAACGGGGGGCATAATTAAAAATAATATATAATTTATCGTTAAAATTATTTTTAACGACGATTACGCCTATAACGCGGCGGGGTTTTTATATAATATATTAGCGAAAAAAAATAAACGGAAAAAAAATACCGGTACAAATTTATTACGGGAATATTAAAGTTATTATAATTATCCAATAAACCGAAAAAACGTTAAAAAAATTTGCCTTTTTTTCTAAAAATACCGGTTATCGTACCATTTAATTTGGTAATAAATATAACGCGATAAAAATAAACGGCGGTATAATAACGAATATAAGCGAAAAACGTATAAAAAATGGGCAAAAATTAAATCGAGGCCGAAAAAAAATTAATAACGTATTAAAAAATAAATTACGAAAAACGAAACGTAACGGCGAAATTACGCGAAAATAAAAAATCGTAATTTAAAAAAAAGAAAAAAATAATAAAAAAAAAATTAACCGAAAAAAAAACGAAAACGCGGAAAAAATGAATAGGGTAAAAAGTTTATTCGCGGTTATAATAATAAATAAAAAATACGAGGAAAAATAAGTAACGGGCGGGTAAATAAAAAAATTTATTTATTATTAAACCGCAAACAGGGCTATAAAAAAAATTCACGCCCCGGGTTAACCCAAAATATATCCAGGTATAACCGCGGATTAAAAATAAAATAAAAATAAAATAAAAACGAAATAAAACTAAAATAAAAACGGAATAAAAAAAGGATAAAAAAGGTTTATAAAAAAGGAAGGCACGCGAAAACAAAACGGGTAAAGAGTACGGACCACGGTTTTAACCAACATTATAAAAATAATAGCCCAAATAATTGGGCGAAGCCGGTTAATATAATATCGAGGTAAAAAAGAAGGCAATACGGATTACGGAACGCGACGTTTTAAACCCGGACCGACCCGCCCCGATTAAGGAAAGCGCCCAAAAGGGCTATATAACGGATTTATATTAAATATACGTATTATATAACGTATTAAAACGACGGGGATATACGTAATCCTCCTTTATATAAACACCCTTCTAACGCGAACAAACAACAGTTTTATACCTTTACCCTTTAGCTTTAATAATAACTCTATTTGGGAACCCAATAATTACAGGGCCGTTGGCTTACCCCTTTACACGTTATTATATAGAATATTGGAATTAGATACGTATACCGATTCCATGGTATAATTTCTTCGATCCGGATTGCCGGAAGTGCGGGGTAGAACCACGTGACCGGTTCTGGCCACGCAGGGCTGGCTGCAACCGTTCACCTGGATCACTTATTGCACTTATTGCACTTATAAAAAAATGCGACAATACTGGGAATCGAACTCATGCACTCTATATTATTGTTATATTTTTTATTATATGAATTATACCATTAAGCTATACTACTTATTTGTCTTATTTGCTTTATTGTAAAAAAGACGTAATATTTAAAGCTTTGTGCGTGCATGCGTTTTATTTATTTATTTATTTATTTTGGGTACAGGGTAGCCTTATAAAATCGGCTCCTGTTAATAATACCGAAAACGTAACCATTCTAAATGGTAATTATAATAATAATAATATAATTATTATTTATAATAATAATAATAATAAAACCATGTAATTATTTATTCGTAAATTCGCCCAAAATATAAATTATTTTAAAATAAATCCCGTTTTTTCTTTAATTTTTATTTCGCCGTATTAACGTATCGGTATTTAAAAAGGTAATTATTAACGTTATTTCGAAATTTATAAAATATACGCGCGTTACGCGCGTAAAATTATCGCCGTCCAACGTCAAATTAACGCGGTTATTTTCGTTTTCGCCGTTACTTAATAATAAAATTAAACGCCGGTTTTTATCCGGTAATTATAATCCGTTTCGCGTTCGTTAATCCGTTTCCGCGACCTTCTTTAACGTTACCATTAGATTAAAATTTTTAAATTTGTTAAAAATAATTTTGGCCGTAATTTTTCCCGTTATTTTAATATTAATATGTTTGGTAAATTTTATCGTTACGGTTTTTATAACTAATTTAAGGTTTTTTATAACCGTTTTATTATAATTTCCTTTTATTTTTGGCAAATTTCCGCCCCGAAAACGAATTTGTTTTAAAATAATTTTTTGGGTAATTTTAAATTTAATTTACCCCCGAATTATTATTTAAACGACCGGAATTTGGACCGAAAAATAAACAAATATAACCGTTATTAATATATACCCGTAATGAAAATATTATAATAATTTAATTATCGAATAAATAAATAGGTTTTTTTCCGTCCTGTAAATAAATAAATAAATAAAGTTTATTTTTTCGTTACATTTTATACGTTTTTATATTATCGCCAATTGTTAATAGGGAATTTTTTTCGGTTTTCAAACCAATATAATATATATTCGCCCCGCCAAAAATTTAAAATTCGTTTTATTCTTTTTATTACGACCAGGGTTGGAACCGATACGATTGGGCAAGAACGGAGGAGGTGTCGGAAACCCAGGTTGGAACTACCAGGAAAAACGGACCGAAAATAAGGAAAGAAAAACGCGAGGGTTACGTAACGATAAAATAAGAAATTTTAACCCAATTATTAAAGCAAAAATAACCACGATTATTGCCAAAAAAGTGATCGACCAGCGGTAATTACCCTGGAATAATTATAATTATTTACACAAAAATAATCACATTTGGACTATAATTTATATAAAACACGCTTATTACCACGTAAATAAATTCGATTTTAGGATTGTTTAACAGCAATTAAACTTTAATTGATTTTAATATTTATTTAAAACCAATTATAATTTTACCCCAATTATTAAAAATACCCAATTTCCAATTACTACGTTTAATTATTTTAACCCATTATATTTTATTATAAAAACAGCTTACCCCGATATTTTAATCGTAATATTTTAATTGTTTTTGTTTAATATTTTGTTTTAAAGTATACCGAATAATACCGCCGAAATAATATTTTCCAACAAAACCACTTTTTAAACCCTTTTTACCATTAACGTTCCGGCCAATGTTAACGTTTTACGTTAAATAATCGCGACGTTCCAAACCGAAAATCGACAATTCCAAAAACAAATAACCGAATAAATTAACCGAATTAATAAAAATAATATTAAATATCCTTTATTTACGTTTTTTAACGGCATTATAAATATTTTATAAAAAAATTTTACGGAAATCCGGGCCTATTTACATTTTAACGAAAATAATTTCGATAATAATGTAAACAAAATTATTTACGCAGCTTCGTTTTTAAAAAACGACGTATTCGCTTGATTCGAATTTATATTACGAAATTATTTGGATTATAAAAAAAAAAAACCGTAAAATTAAAATTAACCGCATTTTTGACGATTACGATAATTTCGAAAAATGTTTTAAAAAAATATTCGGTAATTTAAACGAAAAACGCACGGTTAAACGTAAATTGGTGCGTTTTACCCAAACCAAATCGGTATTTAAATATACCAGTAAATTTTGACAAATTACCGCCAAATTATTATAAGGCCCCAAAACCCTAATGGCACGTTTTTATACGGAATTTAAAAAAAAAAAGTTAAAAACGAATTTGTTAAAAAAAACGATCCGACATTTTAATTAAATACGTAAAATTAATAATTAAAATTAATAACCGACAATACGAAAAAGAGCTGGAACGATGCGAAAAACGTAATACGTGGGAACCAGTTTTACGATAAACCAATACCGGACGTAAATTCCAATACCCCAAACCATTTCGTTAATATAATACCTTATATGGGACGTATAGCGGATTTATAAACCTTAACGCGATATAATATAAAAGATTTCGCAAAAACCCTAAAAATGGCAAATATTTTAAATATAATAAAATAGGGCATATCGCCAAAAGTTGCCCTGGAAATTAAAATAATACCCCCGATTTTACCCTTAATTTTAAAGGCAAACCCGAAAAAACACGAAAATTTAACGTTATAAATTACTAATAAATACAATTTAACCAATACAACCTAATAAGTTGGACCATTTATTACGACGATAATTATATAATTTATAACAATTCCAAAATAAATACAAAATAATATCTTTAAAAACCGAAAAATACCCGAATATTGGCAATAAAAAACCGAATACCTACAAAAATAAGGCCACCAACCAATTTACACCGATAAAATACCATATTACCCGAATTTACAAATTTAAACGTTTTAAAAAAATCCGACACGGAATTATTGGAATAAACCCACCGTATTAAAATAACCAATTAACCCGTAACGGAAAATTTTTTTAATAACGTTTTAAAAAAAAATTTAAACGACGAAAAAAAAATAATTTTAAACCGTTACAACGCGGAAAAAATTAATAATTTTTACAAATGCGTTAAAAAACAAATTAATTTATACCGAAACGACCAATTAATCCAATTTCCAAAATATAATCCGGTATAATAAAAATAACACCTTTTAAAAAATCCGGATTTTACGTTTAAAAACCACCCAATATTTAATATTAAACATCCGAAATACCCACGTGTTTTTTGGGCCGAATATTTCCGAAATAATTACGGAATTTATTTAAACAAAAAAATTTACCGCAATTTTTTCTTTCGATAACGATTAATTATAAAAATTAACGAAATTTATATAATCGAAAAATTACCCAATTGGGAAATTAAAATTAAATTACGGAATAAACCAGTAATTATTTTTACACCATACGATAAATATCCTATAATATATTATAACCAACCAAATTTCCCATAATACAAATATATTCGCAATATATATAAAATCCATATATTAACCAAAATATAGAATTAACACGTACGGAAATAATAATATTAAATACCTATATTTATAACCAAAATTATATAAAACCCGAAAATAAAAAATAAATAAACGCCCACGAACGCGCGTAAAACATTTACACCAACCAAATATTTATTCGACAAAACTAAAACGAAAAATAATTTCGCACCCCGAAATAAAAAAAACAAAAACCCAAAACGCGAATTTAACAAACCAAAAAATTAAAATAACCAAACGGTATAAAATACCGAACGGCGACGATGAAAACGGAATAAAAAACCCTAAACGTTACGTAAAATACGGTAATAAAACACGAATATATATTTTTTAATATATAATTTAATGAAAAACCTATACGAGCATTTTTCGATAATAAAATATAAAATAATTATATATTATTAAAAATCGTAACGAAACGACGAATATTTTGGCAATAAAAAAAACCATACTAATTGCAAACCGTGGAAAAAAAAGCAATTTTATACGGGAACGGTATTATCGAAATAAAAACCGTATATTTTTAAATGGAAAATTACGGACGAAAGGAATAAATTATTTTGGATATTACGGAAATAAAAGATAAAAATATAATTTTAAAAATTTTTTGGCCTAAAAAAACAACCCTAAAATAAATTAAACAACCGGCCAAATTTAATGGAAAAAATATTTAATTATTAAATAATTTACGATATATAAAAATTTAAATAAAAAATATAAGGCACGGACGAACCAAATAAAACAAATAACGTACCTACGAAAAAAACGACCAAACCCGGAACCAATATCGGAAAAAAAACAATTATCCACAAATTAAAACCGATCCAATTCCATAATACCAAATATAAACAAATAAACCAAAAACGGCAAAATTCCAAAAAAATACCAAATTTACACACGATTATTCAGCCAAAAGTTTAAAACCGAATTACCCGAATATAATTTATTCGACCATAAAATACCATTTAAAAAAAGAACCCAACCAAAATTCCATAAAATATACGGTTTAAATTTAATATAAATGGAAATATTAAACGAATATTTTACAAAAAACCTTAAAAAAGGTTATATTAAACCATTAATATTACCAGCAGGATATCCAATCTTTTTTATACCAAAAAGAAACGGAAAATTACGATTATACGTGGATTACAAATAATTAAATAATATTACCATTGAAAATTGCTACCCATTCCCATTAATAAAAAAATTCCGAAATATATTTTACCAAATATAATGGTTTATAATATTAAATTTTAAAAAAATATATAATTTAATCCGTATAAAAAAGGCGAAAAATGGAAAACCGCGTTTCGCACCAAACGAAAATATTATAAATATTTAATAATATTTTTCGGTTTTACCAACGTTCCAGCAATTTTCCAAATTATAATTAACCACGTTTTTAAAAAATACCTAAATATTTTCGTCGTTATTTACCTGGATGATATTTTTATTTTTTCCAAAACGTTGGAAAAATATAAAAAACACGTTTACACGGTTTTACGAAAATTACAAAACGTTAAATTTTTAATTAAACCAAAAAAATATTTTTTTTACAGCAAACAAATTAATTTTTTAAAATATATTATCGTTTTTGGAAAAATTAGGATGGAAAAATTAAAAAATTTAAATAATAAAAAAATGGCTATAATTATAAAACGTAAAAAACGTCCGAACCTTTTTTGGATTTGTAAATTTTTACAAAAGATTTATTAAAGAATACGGCGCAATCGTTACCCCATTAACCAATATAACCAAAAAAATTTAAAATTTTAATAAATGGAATAAACGCAACAAACCTTTAAACAATTACGAAACGCGGTAGCCCGAAAACCGATTTTCAAAATATTAAACCTAACGAAATTTTTCGAAATTAAAACCAACGTATTCGATTATGCAATCGGAGGATAATTCAACCAACGAAACGAAAAAGGAAAATTACATTTTTATGCCTTTTTTTCATAAAAATTATATAAATTAAAATTTAATTATTAAATACACGATAAAGAATTAATGGTTATTATTTAAATATTCGAAAAATGGAAACCCTAATTATCCGGAATTAAATACGAAATATTAATTTACACGGACCATAAAAATTTAACCCATTTTACCATTAATAAAATATTAAACAAACGATAAATTAAATGGTTAAAATTCCTATTAAAATTTTATTTTAGGATTATTTACCGAAAAAAAACAAAAAACGGCAGGGCCGACGCCTTTAACCGGAAACCAAACCACGAAAATATTATACCGGAAAAAACACGCGTTATTTTTATAATAAACGAAAACGGAAACCTTTTACCAATATACCGGAATTTTATAATAACGAATATAATAATTACATTAAAAAAAATACGAAAAGTCCACGAAAATAAAGCCCACGGACACCAAAAAATTTCCAAAATATGGAAACGGTTAAAACAGCATTATAATTTTAAAAAAACACGATAAAAAATACGAAAAACCATTAAAAATTGCAAATTTTGCGTTAAAAGCAAATTTACAAAATATAAACCTTATAAATTATTATAATTTTTACCAACCCCCAATAAGGCCTAGCAAATTATTATAATGGATTTTATCGTTAAATTACCACTTTTAAAAAAACCATTTACACGAACCAAATATAACAATATATTAATTATAATGGACAAATTTACCAAATATGCCTATTTTTTACCATATAAAAAAAATAATAATACCGAAAAAATCGCTTACATATTCTTACGAATAATTATTAATAATTACGGATTATTAAAAAATATTGTTACGGATAAAAATAAGTTGTTTATATTAAAATTTTGGAAATCGTTAATGGAATAATTAAAAATTAGTTACAAATTATTAACAATATTTTACCCCCAAATAAACGGATAAATAAAACGAACCAACCAAATATTCGAGCAATATTTAAAATATTACGTAAACCATAAATAAAATAATTGGGTACGATTATTACCCACAGCATAATTCGTTTATAATAATTTAAAAAACAAAAATACTAAAATAACCCCGTTTTACGCCAATTACGGATTTAACCCTATAATATACGGAAAACCCAGAATAATTATTACGGCACCACGGACTAATAAACAAATAAATAAATTGCGATAATTATACAAAAGATTTTAGCAGAAATTAAAATTTATACGAGAAAAAATAATAAAATACGCCAATTAATATCGGATAAAGGGACCATTTTTTAAAAAAAAAATAACGTTTACTTTATTCGACGCAATATTAAAATACAACAACCAAATAGCAAATTAAATTTTAAAAAACTTGGATTTTTTAAAATTAATAAAAGAATTAGCAATATTAATTACCGATTATTATTTCCAAACATTATAAAAATTTACCCAACATTCCACATATTATTATTAAAATTAACACCACACGGCACCAATATATAAAAAATAATCGAAATCGACGTATAAAAAATTTACGAAATAAAACGAATATTCGACTATAGGCGTAACCGCGGCAAAACAAAATACTTTGTTAAATGGGAAAATTATAAATACGAAAAAAATATTTGGGAATTTTTTAACCATTTTTAAAATTGCCAAAAACCACTCCACCAATATTACCGAAAATTGGAATTACGAACAAATTAGCCAAAAAAAAGGACGACAAAAAAAAACACCATTTACCATTTTTAAAAATTAAATTTATAAACACCCAATTTTGCGGATTAATATTTGATACCGAAAACCAATTAACAATATCGATATAACCCAAAAAACGTAATTCCGGAATAAAACCAAATTTAAAAAAACCATTAAAAAGCAATTTGTCGATTTCCAAACGATTTTTTTCCGCGGTATTTTTTACCAATAATTTAATATTTAAACGAACAATTTTGGCCTCGTTGCGAAATTGAAAAAAACGTTTTTATTTGCGTAAACGTAATAATTAATTAAATTTTTCGGACAATTTTTATTGTAAACGCGCAATTTTTTATTACATACGAAAAATATCGTTTTTAATTTTAAATTTTTGTATTTTTTTTTTTTTTAATTTAATCGACCCATTGGGAAAATAAATTAAATTAAAACCCTATATACAATAAAAAAAACCATTTATAATCGGTAATAAAAACGGAAATAACGTTATATTTCCAACCACGACGAATATATTTATTATATCGAAAATTTGATAAAATTATACGATACGAATAATTACGGACCTTATAAAAAAAATACGACATAATTTCGAAATCTTCGAAAATAATAATTTTAACCAAACGTTCGCGGCGGACGGAGGACGCGGAAATTGAACGAATAAATTGCGACCGTTTTTTAATTCGAAACGATATCGCGATTAATAAAAAAAAACGAAAAAATTTTTAAAAAAAAATTACAGGAAAACGACCTATTTATACGGCCACGGGATTTGGTTTTGGGAAAAAAAGCCTAATATTACGACCAGGGTTAAAACCGATACGATTAGGCAAAAACGGAGGAGGTATCGGAAACCCAAATTAAAACTGCCAAAAAAAACGGACCGAAAATAAAATAAAAAAAAAACGCGAAGGTTACGTGACGATAAAATAAAAAACCCTAACCCAATTACCAAAAGAGAAGTAATTACGATTATTGCCAAAAAGGTAATCGACCAGCGGTAATTATTTTGGAGTAATTATAATTATTTACACAAAAATAATTATATTTGGACTATAATTTATATAAAACACGTTTATTACCACGTAAATAAATTTGATTTTAGGATTATTTAGCAGCAATTAAATTTTAATTAACCTTAATATTTATTTAAAACCGATTATAATTTTACCCCAATTATTAAAAATACCCAATTCCCAGTTAATACGTTTAATTGCTTTAACCCACTGTACTTTACCATAAAAACAGGTTACCCCGATACCTTGATCGTAACACTTTCTAATATTTATATTATAAAACACGTAATTCGCGTGGTTTTAATATTATATATATATATTTTCGGGTTTTTTAATTTTTTATAATAATTTGTCGAAATTATTTACCCCCCCAACCGTTATTTATATATATATTATTATATTATATTTCGAATTAATTAATAATTTGTACGTTTTCGAAATTTTATTTAACATTTTTATATAAAATTATCGTATTTTACCTATTTAATTAATATTATACGGCCGTAACCCCTTTTTTACGGTTTTTTACAAATAAATCTTTTTTATTTTTTATATAACGGATTCGTGCTAAATGCACGTATTATATAACGTGTTAAAACGACGGGGATATACGTAACCCTCCCTTATATAAACACCTTCCAACGCGAACAAATAACGGTTTTATACCTTTACCCTTTAATTTTAAT
This sequence comes from Pyricularia grisea, assembly GCF_004355905.1. Lineage (NCBI taxonomy): Eukaryota > Fungi > Ascomycota > Sordariomycetes > Magnaporthales > Pyriculariaceae > Pyricularia > Pyricularia grisea. Next base: position 3,757,820 of record NW_022156717.1, on the reverse strand, counting down.
AATAATTCCATTTGGGAACCTAATAATTACAGGGCCGTTAATCTACCTTTTTACATTTATTAAAATTCGTTTTTTTTTCGATTATTTATAAATTTATTACCAATAATTAAAAATACCGCCCCAATAATGGGGATCGCCTTTTAAAAAATGTGGCGGATAATTAATAAATTATAAAAAAAAATCCAATTTTTTTAATTAGGCGTTTTACTAACGTTAACCGCGGTTAATATTTTCCAAACCGCGTTACCGCTTCGATAAAAACCCTTTTAAAATCCCCTATTATATAATAATTTACCAATATTATTCACGGTTTAATATTATATTATAAAATATAAATTACAGCGGAACGCGGATTTTATTAATAATTACCGAAATTCATACGAATATTTTTGGATAAATTTGGAATTTACCGTCCAAAAAATCGTCCGTTTTTATTATAAAATCGGCGGTAAAAATAAAATTTATAATTACGTCGATTTTTTAAAATATTTAAAACGTATATATAATAATTTTTATAAACGTATTTAAATTTTTGCTAAATTCAAATCGTTACAAATAAAACCAAACTAATTTTTCGCCTAATTTAGTATGATTTTCGAAAAAATTTTAATAACGGCGGGCGAGTTTTTTTGCTAGAATAAAATGTTAACAGGAGCCGATTTTATAAGGCTACCCTGTACCCAAAATAAATAAATAAACAAAATAAATAAATAAAACGCATGTACGCACAAAGCTTTAAATATTACGTCTTTTTTACAATAAAGCAAATAAGACAAATAAGTAATATAGCTTAATGGTATAATTCATATAATAATAAATATAACAATAATATAAAGTGCATGAGTTCGATTCCCGGTATTATCGCATTTTCTTATAAGTGCAATAGGTGCAATAAGTGCAATAAGTAATCCAGGTAAACGGTTCCAGCCAGCCCTGCGTGGCCAGAACCGGTCACGTGGTTCTACCCCGCACTTCCGGCAATCCGGATCGAAGAGATCATGCCATGGAATCGGTACACGTATCCAATTTTAATACTCTACACAACAACGAACATAACAACGATCTTCCAATCAATTGTGCAATCAACTATACAAACAATACAAATTTCTACTATCCGCTAGCAGACGGTTATCTGCCATTCTCGGTTCAATTATCCCTACAAGTGATCTCCAACCTTAAAACCTTAAAGCTACCTCGTAACCTCCTTCAGAGGTATTATATAAACGATAATATTTTTTTAAATTTATTTTTTAAACGACGTAAAATTTATTTATTATACGGACGTAATAACCCGATTTTACGATACGGCCTCCTTTTTTTCGCAAAATACGGTAACGGCGGCGATATATTAATTACAATATATAAATTTTTATAATTTGTAAAATTTACGGCGGAAAAACGGATTTTTAACGTATAAAAACTTTTTATAATTATAAACCGATTTTTTATTTTAACGGTATTTATTATAAACCGTATTATTAAAGCGGGGAACGTAATTAAAAATACCAATAATTTTTACCGTATTAATATATAAAAAACAAAACGGAGATTATTATTTAAACGTAATAAATAATTTATCGTTATAATAATTTTTAATAATAATTACGTTTATAATACGGCGGAAATTTTATATAACATATTAACGGAAAAAAATAAACGGAAAAAAATACCGGTGTAAATTTACCGAAAAAATATTAAAATTATTATAATTATCCAATAAACCGGAAAAACGTTAATAAAATTTACCCTTTTTTTTTAAAAATATCGGTTATTATATTATTTAATTTAAAAATAAATATAATATAATAAAAATAATTGGCAGTATATTAATAAATATAAATAAAAAACGTATAAAAAACGGGTTAAAATTAAATCGAAAATGGAAAAAGATTAACGCCGAATTAAAAAATAAATTGCGAAAAACGAAAAATAACGGCAAAATTATACGAAAATAAAAAATCGTAATGTAAAAACAAAATGGTGGAAAGAAAATTAACCGAAAAAAAAACAAATACGCGGAAAAAATAAATAAAATAAAAATTTTATTCGCGGTTATAATAATAAATAAAGAATATAAAAAAAATAAATAATGGGCGGGTAAATAAAAAAACCTGTTTATTATTAAGCCGTAAATGGGGCGATAAAAGGAAAATCGCGCCCCGGATTAATTTAAAATATATTTAAATATAAACGCGGATTAAAAATAAGGTAAAAACGAAATAAAAACGAAATAAAAACGGAATAAAAATATAATAAAAAAGGTTTATAAAAAAGGAAAATACGCGAAAAAAAAACGGATGGACAATATAAACCACGGTTTTAACCAATATTATAAAAATAATAACCCAAATAATTGGGCGAAATTAATTAATATAATATTTAAGTAAAAGAAAAGGTAATACGGAATTAGGGGGCGCGACGTTTTAAATCCGGGCCCACCCGCCCCAATAAAAAAAGGCGGTTAAAGAAATTATATAACGGATTTGTATTAAACACACGTATTATATAACGTATTAAAATAACGGGAATATACGTAACCCTTTTTTATATAAACCTTTTTCCAACGCGAATAAATAACGGTTTTACACCTTTATTTTTTAATTTTAATAATAATTTTATTTGGGAATCCAATAATTCCAAGGCCGTTGGCCAACCCCTTTACACTATTTATAATTTATATAATATTTTAGGTATTATTTAAATATTTGGTTGGTTTTTTTTATTTATCCGTCCGTTTAGGGGTAAAATATTATTAATAATTTGTAATTGGCTTTTAATTATTTTATTAACAATTTCCAAAATTTTAATATAAAAAATTTATTTTTATCGGTGAAAATATTTTTTAATAATTTGTAATTATTAACAATTATTCGTAAAAATATATAGGCGATTTTTTCGGTATTATTATTTTTTTATATGGTAAAAATAGGTATATTTGGTAAATTTATCCATTATAATTAATATATTATTATATTTAATTCGTGTAAACGGTTTTTTCGAGGGGCGTAATTTAACGAAAAAATTTATAAGAATGGTTTACCAAACCTTATTAAGGCCTGGTAATGGTTATAATAACCCGTAAAATTTATATTTTGCGGATTTGTTTTTTGCGTAAAATTCGCAATTCTTAATAATTTTTCATACTTTTTATCGTATTTTTTTAAAATTATAATATTATTTTAGCCGTTTTCATATTTTAGAAATTTTTTAATATCCGTGGGTTTTATTTTCGTGGATTTATTTTATTTTTTTTAATGTAATTATTATATTTATTATTATAAAATTTCGGTATATTGGGAAAAGATTTCGATTTTCGTTTATTATAAAAATAATACGTGTTTTTTTGGTATTATATTTTCGTAATTTAATTTTTGGTTAAAGGCGTTAATTTTACCGTTTTTTATTTTTTTCCGATAAATAATTTTAAAATAAAATTTTAATAAAAATTTTGCCCATTTAATTTATTGTTTATTTAATATTCTATTAATGGTAAAATGGGTTAAATTTTTATAATTCGTGGAAATTAATATTTCGTGTTTAATTCCGGATAATTGGGGTTTTTATTTTTCGAATATTTAAATAATAATTATTAATTTTTTATCGTATATTTGGTAATTAAATTTTGGTCCATATAATTTTTGTAAAAAAAGGCGCAAAGGCGTAATTTTGTTTTTAGTTTCGTTGGTTAAAATATCCTTTAATTACGTAATTAAATACGTTAATTTCGATTTCGAAAAGTTTTATTGGATTTAATATTTTAAAAATCGGTTTTTTGGTTATTACGTTTTATAATTATTCGAAAATTTGTTATTTTTATTCCGTCCATTGGAATTTTAAGTTTTCTTTTGGTTATATTAGTTAAAAGGGTGGCGATTACGCCGTATTTTTTAATACATTTTCGGTAAAAATTTACAAATTCGAAAGATATTCGGATGTTTTTTACGTTTTATAATTAAAACCATTTTTTTACCGTTTAAGTTTTAAATTTTTCCAAAAACGATGGTATATTTTAAAAAATTAATTTGCTTATTATAAAAAACGTATTTATCGGGTTTAATTAAAAATTTGGCGTTTTGTAATTTTTGTAAAATTATATAAACGTGTTATTTATATTTTTCCAACGTTTTGGAAAAAATAAAAATATTATCCAGGTAAATAATAACGAAAATATTTAAATATTTTTTATAAACGTGGTTAATTATCATTTAAAAAATTGTTGGAACGTTAATAAAATTAAAAAAACATTATTAAATATTCGTAATATTTTCGCCTGGTGCGGAAAGTTATTTTCCATTTTTCGCTTTTTTTATACGAATTAAATTATATGTTTTTTTAAAATTTAATATTATAAATTATTTTGTTTGGTAAAATATATTTCGGAATTTGTTTATTAATAAAAACAGATAATAATCTTTTATAATCATGTCGTTTAATTGTTTGTAATTTACGTATAATTATAATTTTCCGTTTTTTTTAGTATAAAAAAAATTGGGTATTTTATTGGTAATATTAATAATTTAATATAACCTTTTTTAAAAAACTTTACGAAATATTTGTTTAATATTTTTATCTATATTGGGTTTAAACCGTATATTTTGTAAAATTTTAATTGGGTTTTTTTTAAATGGTATTTTATAATCGAACGGATTATATTCGGGTAATTTTATTTCGAATTTTGGGTTAAATAATTAAATGTAAATTTGATACTTTTTTAAATTTTATCATTTTTAATTTATTTTTCTGGTTTTATATGGTTGGATTGGTTTTAATTTGTAAATAATTGCCTTTTTTCCAATATTGGCTCCGGAATTTGTCGTTCTTTTTTGTAAATATATAATTTATTTTATTTAATTTATCCGTGTTTTACGTTTTTTATATAAATTCTTTTATATTGGAAATTATTTAATAATTAGGTGCTTTTTCCATTAAATTTAACCGGTGGTCCAATTTATTTTAGGGTTATTTTCTTTTAACCAGGAAATTTTTAAATTTTTATTTTTATCCTTTATTTCCGTAATATTTAAAATAATTTATTTTTTTCGTCCGTAATTTTCCATTTAAAAATATACGGTTTTTATTTTAATAATACCGTTCCCGTATAAAATTGCTTTTTTTTACGTTTTATAATTGGTATAATTTTTTTTTGCTGTTAAAATATCCGTCGTATTATTACGACTTTTGGTAATATATAATTATTTTATATTTTATTATTTGAAAATATTTATATAAATTTATTATTAAATCGTATATTAAAATATATATATTCGTATTTTATGATTATATTTTTTATAGCGTTTAGGGTTTCTTATTTTATTATTATTACCGTTCGGTGTTTTATACCGTTTGGTTATTTTAATTTTTTAATTTGTTCGATTTTCGTTTCGGGTTTTTGGTTTTTTTATTTCGGGGCGTATAATTATTTTTAATTTTTATTTGGTTAAATATATATTTTATAGACGTAGGCGTTTTACATACGTTCGTAAATATTTGTTGGTTTTTTACTCATAAATTCCACCAGATTTTAATTATTAATGCGAATATTTAATATTATTATTTTCGTATATACCAATTTTAAATTTTTATTAATATATAAATTTTATAAATATTTCGGGTATGTTTATATTATAAAAATTGGGGTTAATAATAATTTATTATGGATTATTTTAAGATTTAATTTTAATTTCCCAATTGGGTAATTTTTAAATTATATAAATTTCGTAAATTCCGGTAATTAATTATCGTCGTGGGAAAAAATTATAATAAATATTCCGGTTTATATATATTTTATAATTATTTTGAAAATGTTCGGTTTAAGAAATATGGGTATATTTTGGGTGTTTATTATCGAATTTCGGATTATTTCCGAACGTCGGATTAATATTTTCCGAAACATGTCGTTTTTATTATTTTAAAATATATTTTGGAAATTATATTAATTAATTATTTTGGTATAAATTAATTTATTTTTTTTCGTATTTGTATAAATTATCGTTTTTATTATATTATTCGTGCCGAAAATTACGTTTTTTTTTATCGTTAAATTTATTTTTTAAATTATCGTTAAATTCTTTCTTTTAAATTATCGTTAAATTTATTTTCAAATTATTATTCGATTTTATTATCGTGGTTTGGTTATTTATTTTAACGCGGTGGGTTTATTTTAATAATTTCGTATTTTATTTTTTTAAAACGTTCGAATTGGTAATTTTGGGTAATTTGGCGTTTTATCGGTGTAAATTGATTGGTGGTTTTATTCTATTAAATATTCGGTTATTTATTATTAAAATCCAAATTCCTCGGAATTTATAAAAATATTATTTTGTATTTATTTTAAAATTATTATAAATTATATAATTATTATTATAATAAATGGTCCAATTTATTAAATTATATTATTTAAATTATATTTATTAATATTTGGTAATATTAAATTTTCGTAATTTCTTTGGTTTATTTTTAAAATTAAAGGTAAAATTAGGGGCGTTATTTTGGTTATTCGGGCAATTTTTCGCCATATATTTTATCTTATTATATTTAAAATATTTGCCGATTTTTAGGCTTCTACGGGATTTTTTATATTAAATAACATTAAAATTTATTAATTAATTATAAATATTATACGCGGTATTATAAAATTATAATATTATATAACGGGTTTAATATTATTTGTTATTATATTTCTTATACACCGGTTAAAAATATTAATATCTGCAATTTATATTAATTTATCGTATTAAAATAATGTATATTTATCATCCGTTTTATTTTTTTTATCGGTATTTGTAAATTTTATTATTAAATTTAATAATAAATTTAACGTATTCGGAAAAGTCCTCGGATCGGTCCAATTTGAATATTTTATTTTTTATTTCCGATTTTAATTTTTAATTAAATTAAAAAAGTTTAATTTTTTTAATTATATTTAATTTGGTTATTAGTTTTTTAAATTCGGTTATATAAATAAAAATTAATTTGGTTTATCGTAAATTGGCCAAATTTTGCTCGGTTTATCGTTTTTTATTAAACTTTTAAAATAAAAAACGGAAAATACGTTCGTGTTTTATAATAATTAAAAAATATCGGTAATTTTTTAACGTTATTTTTCGGAAAATATATTTAATTATTTTTACAATAAAAATTTAAATTAAAATAATATTCGTCCGCGGAAAAAAATAATTATATATATAAAAGGGTAGGCTAATAGCCCTTTAATTATTGGGTTCCCAAATGGAATTATTATTAAAATTAAAAGGTAAAAATATAAAACCGTTATTTATTCGCGTTAAAAAAATATTTATATAAAGGAAAATTACGTATATTTACATTATTTTAACACGTTATATAATATATATATTTAACACGAATTCGTTATATAACCTTTTTGGACGCCTTTTTTTATCGGGGCGGGTCGGCCCGGGTTTAAAACGTCGCGTTCCGTAATTTCGTATTGCCTTTTTTTTATTTCGATATTATATTAACCAATTTCGTCCAATTATTTGGGTTATTATTTTTATAATGCTGGTTGGGGCCGTGGTCCGTATTTTCCACCCGTCTTTTTTTCGCGTGTTTTTTTTTATAAACCTTTTTTATTTTTTTTTATTCCGTTTTTATTTTATTTTTATTTCGTTTTTAGTTTATTTTGAATCCGCGGTTATTTTTGGGTATATTTTGGGTTAATCCGGGGCGCGGATTTATTTTTATCGTCCCGTTTATAATTTGGTAATAAATAAGTTTTTTTATTTGCCCGTCCGTTATTTATTTTTTTTCGTATTTTTTATTTATTATTATAACCGCGAATAAATTTTTTATTTTATTTATTTTTTCCGCGTTTTTGTTTTTTTTCGGTTAATCTTTTTTTATTATTTTTTTTTTATTTGGATTATAATTTTTTATTTTTGCGTAATTTCGCTATTACGTTTTATTTTTTGCAATTTATTTTTTAATTCGGCGTTAATTTTCTTTTCGGTTTCGATTTAATTTTTACCCAATTTTTGTACGTTTTTCGCCTGCGTTTATTATTACGCCGCCGTTTATTTTTATCGTATTATATTTATTATTATATTAAATGGTATAATAATTGGTATTTTTAAAAAAAGGGCAAATGTTTTTAACGTTTTTTCGGTTTATCGGATAATTATAACGATTTTAATATTTTTATAATAAATTTGCACCGGTATTTTTTTTCCGTTTATTTTTTTCCGTTAATATATTATATGAAAATCCCGGCGTATTATAAATATAATTATCGTTAAAAATAATTTTAACGACGAATTATTTATTACGTTTAAATAATAATTTCCGTTTTATTTTTTATATATTAACGCGGCGAAAATTATTAATATTTTTAATTACGTTTCCCATTTCAACGGTACGGTTTATAATAAATACCGCAAAAATAAAAAATTGGTTTATAATTACAAAAAAATTTTATATACCAAAAATTTGTTTTTCCGTCGTTAATTTCGTAAATTGTAAAAAATTATATATTATAATTAATATATTACCGCCGTTACCGTATTTTGCGAAAAAAAAGGAGGCCGTATTATAAAATCGGGTTATCGCGTCCGTATAACGGATAAATTTTATATTATTTACGCGGCGTTTTTAAAAAAATATTATCGTTTACGTAATACCGAAAACGTAACCGTTTCGGGTAATAACCGAAATAATAATAATAATAATATAATTATTATTTATAATAATAATAATAATAATAAAATTACGTAATAATTTACCCGTAAATTTGCCTAAAATATAAATTATTTCGAAATAAATTCCGTTTTCGTTTAATTTTTATTCCGCCGTATTAACGTATTAACGTTTAAAAACGTAATTAATAACGTTATTTTAAAAATTTTAAAATATACGCGCGTTACGCGCGTAAAATTATTACCGTTTAACGCGAAATTAACGTAACCATTTTTATTTTCGCCGTTATTTAATAATAAAATTAAACGCCGATTTTTATCCGGTAATTATAACCCGTTTCGCGTTTATTAATTCGTTTCCGCGATTTTTTTTAACGTTACCGTTATATTAAAATTTCCAAATCCGTTAAAAACGATTTCGGCCGTAATTTTTTCTGCCGTTTTAATATTAATACGTCCGGCAATTTTCGTCGTCGCGATTTTTACGACCAATTTAACGTTTTTCGCAACCGTTTTATTACGGTTTTTTTTTATTTTTGGCAAATTTCCGCCCCGGAAACGGGTTTTTTTCAAAACGATTTTTTAAATAATTTTAAATTTAATTTATCCCCGGATTATTATTTAAACGACCGGAAATTGGACCGAGAAATAAACGAATACGGCCGTCGTTAATATATATCCGTAATAAGGTTTTTATAATAATTTAATTACCGGATAAATAAATGGGTTTTTTTCCGTTCCGTAAATAAATAAATAAATAAAATTTATTTTTTCGTTACGCCTTATACGTTTTTATATTATTACCAATTTTTAATAAGGAATTTTTCCCGGTTTTCGGGTTAATATAATATATATTCGCCCCGCCAAAAATTTAAAAAAATTTTTATTTTTTTTAATATTTATATTACGAAACGCGTAATCCGCGTAATTTTAATATTATAAATATATTTTTAAACCTTTTAACCTTTTATAATAATTTATCGGGATTATTTACCCCCCGAACCGTTATTTATATATATATCGTTTTATTATATTTTAAATTGGTTAAAAATTTATACGTTTTCGAAATATTTTAAAAAATTTATATAAAATTATCGTAATTTATTTATTTAATTAATATTATACGGCCGTAATTTTTCTTTTTACGGTTTTTTACGGATAAAATTTTTTTTATTTTTTATTTGTTTTTTTTATTTTCCTTTTTTTTATCCGCCGTTATTACCGGCCCCGGTTTAATATTGGTACGTAATTAAAAAAAACGGGTTAATCATTACGCATTTAATCAATTTTACGTAAAAAATCGGGTAAATATCCCCCGGTACGTTTAACGTAATTATTAATGGTGTAAATACCGCGGTTATTATATATTTTTTATGAACGTAATTAAATTTACGGTACGGGCGATTATTACAAATATTACGGAAATTAAAATATATTTCGTCGTTTATTTTAAATATTTTTGCTGGACGCCGAAACGAATTTATTCCAATTTTTTATTATTATTATATATATATTATAATAATTTGGGCGATATTTGTATTTTAACGTAGGTATTTAATAAAATAAATTGCGCGTTTTTTTGGGTTTATGGAAAAAACGGGTAATAAAAGTTACCGAAACGGGGTGGTTTCGATATTAAATTTTAATAATAATTTATTCGGATTAATACCCGTAATTAAAGAATTTTTATTATTAAAAATTAATAAAATGACGTTTAAATATTTGGGCCAATTTTTTTGGTCAAACGCTACGTAAATTCGTAGATAATATTACATTTTTTGGTTCGTTTATTTTATACCGCCGTCGGTTTCGGGGTAATATATTGTAAAAAAAATTGTTTAATTTTTATTTATTTGTATAATTTCGTCCAAAATCTGTGCATTTAATTTAATTTTTTATTTAAAATAATTCGGTTAAAAAACCCTAAAATTATTATTATACCGTTTTAAATTTTATAACGTAATTTTTTATTTTTATTAAATATATTATTTTTAATTATATATATTTGGATAATTTATCGGTTATAATTATTAAATACCGGGGAACGGTTTCGTCGTGTTTAAATAAATCTATTATAAAATTTATAAAAGTTTATTTCTAATATTCGTCCGGCGTTAATAAAAATTATAATATTTTTTATTAAAAACGTTGGAAAAATTTCGATTTTCGGTATATATTATAATTACGGACGAATTATTTTACGTGTTTTATTATTCCATTCCAATGGTAATTTTTTATTAAAACGGCGAAAATATTATTTCGGTTTATATAACCTATAATAGGGAATTTATAAGTTTTTTAAAAAATAATAATGGTTAAAAATTTTTAATTTGGTAATCATAAACGTTTTTGGTATAAAAATATATTTAACGCGTTAACCGCGTAATTTATAATTTACGTTTTTATTTCGGTTTTTGGGGGGAAACGTTACGCGTTATTATTAATTAGTTTTAAACGTATATAATATATATGGTTTTTCCGCAGCGCTTTTTACCAAAAAACGGCCAAATATAATTATAAAAACAAAATAATGGGTAACATATTGGTTTAAACCCGAAAATTGGTTTAATTTAGTATTAATATTATTACCGAGTGGAAAAAACGTAATACGGTAATTAATTTTAATTTGTAATATTTATTTTATTTTTTTTGGTAAACGTGTCGGAAATTGTTATTAATTATTTAAAACGGAAACGGAAATAATAATAAAATTTGGCGAATATTTTTACCCACCGTATTTATTTTTTAAATATTTTTTTTAATTTAAAAAAATATTTTAATATTTTATAATCCGTTAAAATTAAAAACGGTTGGCGAATATTTTATAATTCCGCATTCCAAATTTTTAGGTATATTATTACGGCCAAAAATCTTTATCGTAAATTATATAATTTTTATAATTCGTTCGTTTTTTTTAAAATAAATAACCGTTTAAAACCGAACCGAAATAATTTATTTCGATTTTAATTTTTATTACGTTATTTTATTAGGCGAAAATTGGGGTTTAAAAAAAGGTTTTTTTTGATTTTTCGAATATATTATTAATTTTTGGGGTTTAACGGAAAAATATCCTTTTTTTATTAACGATAACAATAATTCGATTAAAATAAAATAATTTTAAATAAAATTTCGTTAAAAATTGGCGAATTTTAAAAATTTTTGTAAATTTTTTAACCGGGTAGGTATTTTTTATTTCCGTATTATTCGGATTTTTTCCGGATCCGTTTGGGTTTTTTTTTTATTTTAATCATAAATTCCAAATATTTTATTTTTTTTACCGCGAATATATTTCTTTTTAAATTTAAATTTAATTCGGCGTTATTTAATTTTTAAAAGGTTAGGCGAATTTTTCGTTAATAATTATTATTGGAATTTAACGAATAAATTAATATATTATTTAGGTACGTTAACGTAAAATTACCTAAAATAATTTCTAATATTTCGTTAACGTAACGTTAAAAAATTGCAAACGTTCCGGTTAGGTTAAAAAAATATACCAGCCATTTCAAAAATCCGAACCGTATTTGGAACGCCGTTAAATATTCGTCGTTTTTTACCATTTTTATTTTATAAAAAACGGCGCGTACGTTTATTTTTATAAATTATTTGGTTTTTATTAAAAAACAAATTATTTTTTTAATTAACGGTAACGGGTAACGGTTTTATATTATAATATTATTAAATATTTGGTAATTAACGTAAAAACGTTATTTTCCCGACATTTTGTAAATTATTAATATTAATATCGCCGCCGAAAAAAAGTTTATTTAAATTTAATTTTTATTTATTATATTTACAAATTATTTTCGTAATTTTAATAATTGGTTTTTAAATTTATGGTATAAATATTCCCAAAATAATATCGGAATGCGTTTTTAATCGTTTTATTATAATTGGATATAATGGTTAAATTATTTTTTATATAAAAAAAATTCGAACGTTTTAATTTGGTCGAATAAATTTTCGAAACCGGCTAATTTTTTAAATAATTTAATCGGTCCGAAATTATCCGTGGTAATAATATTTATTTTTAATATTTGGGTTATTTTACGTAAAAAAATCGTTGCGAATTTTATTTATTTGGGGGTATTTCGTTTTATTTTTTTATAAACCGTTAAAAATATATTACCAATAATTACGGTAGGTTTATTTTAAATCCGTCGCGCCGATAATTTACGGACCAATATTTCTTTTATTATTTTAATACGAAATTTATTATAATCGGTTTCGAAAAAAAAAATTTATGTATTATTCAAAACAATTTAATATTACATTCCGGATTAAACCCGGGATAATATAAAATAATATTGGCGTTATTTATTTATTTACGTTTATTTCGTATTTCGTAATTTTTTATATTATTAAAAACGCGTTATTTAATACGGTATCCAATTAACGCGGGGCGGGTAACGGAAATTTATTAACCCGTAATTAAATCGCGTATTTTTCGTTTATCGCCGCGTAATATTTATAATTTAAATTTATTTATATATTAATAAATTGTAAATTATTTAAAAAAACGGGGATAAAAAAAGGTAAATTATTTATAATTTGGTAAATCTTTTTTTCGCCGCCGTCGGTTATTATCCCTACCGCTTTTACGGTTTTTATTTTTTTTAAATTACCCGGTTTAAACCTTTAATTAAATTTTATATTAAAAATTATTCGTTTTTTTATTAAAAATTTTTAAATAATATTATAATAATCGTTATATTCGAATATAATACCGTTACGAATTTATAATTTATTATTTAATAAATAATATTCCCGTAACGAAAATACGTCCCTAATTTACGCCGCCGTTAATATTGTTTTTATAAAATTTAAAAAACGCGTTATTTTATTTCGTCCCCCGTTATTATTAAAATCGGAAAATATGTGTACCGATATTTGTTTTTAAATAAATTATATCTGTTTATTTTTAAAACGTTAACGTTAATTATTAGGGTATTTTTATTGTTTATAAATTTCGAAATTAAAATTATTTAAACACGGAATTAATTATACCGTTTTTTTAAATCGAAAACCTCCAAATTTTGGGCCATTTGGCGATAAATCGCCGTTATATCGAAATATAAATTATTTATAATATTCCGTTCCACGTATATTTTTTTAAATTCGGGTTAAAATTTTAAAACGTAAAAAATTTATCCGTATTTCGTTCGATTAAAAAACCCCGTCCGCCATTATTAAAATCTTTTCGAAAATTATAATAAATTGGACGAAAAATTAATTTGGTTTTATTTTTAATAATTCGAATTTGGCGAAAATTTGGACACGTTTATAAATATTATTATATATACGTTTTAAATATTTTAAAAAATTAATATAATTATAAATTTTATTTTTACCGCTAATTTCGTAATAAAAACGGATCATTTTTTGGACGGCGGATTTTAAATTTGTTTAAAAATATTTATATTAATTTCGGTAATTATTAATAAAATCCGCGTTCCGTCGTAATTTATATTTTATAATATAACGTTAAACCGTAAATAACGTTAAAAAACCGTTATATAATGGGAAATTTCGAAAAAACTTCCGTCGAAGCGGTAACGCGGTTTAAAAAATTTCGGCCGCGGTTAACGTTATTGGAACGTTTAATTAAAAAAATTGGATTTTTTTTTGTAATTTGTTAATTATCCGTTATATTTTTTAAAAGGCGATTTCCGTTATTGGGGCGGTGTTTTTAATTATTGGTGGTAAATTTATAATAATCGAAAAAAAAAACAAATTTTAATAAATGTAAAAAAATAAATTAACGGCCTTATAATTATTAAATTTCCAAATGGAATTATTATTAAAACTAAAAGGTAAAAATATAAAACCGTTATTTGTTCGCGTTGGGAAGGTGTTTATATAAGGGAGGGTTACGTATATTCCCATCGTTTTAACACGTTATAAAATACGTATATTTAGCACGAATCCGTTATAATATATATTATTTTTTATTTTATTACGGAAAATTTCCAAATAAAATATTTGGAAAATACGTATTTACACGAAATATTTTTTAAATTATTTGGAAATACCGTCGAATATAATCGGAAAATTAAATTTAAATTTTTCGCGTCCGTTAAAAAAAATTAGAATAATATTAATATTGGTTTAAAAAATTTAAGTTCTCTTTTAAAATCAAATTACGCGGAATATTTATTTTCGAAATTTTTGGGTAATTTGGGTAATTTATTTGTAAAATTAATTTTTTTCGTTTTTATTATCGCTATTATTTTTGGACCGGGTAAAACATTTTTAAATTATTTTATTATATTTAACCGGAATATTAAAAATATTATTTTTAAACGTTTGGAAAAATATATTATCGGATATTATTTGGTATATTTTAAGGTAAAATATTAGATAAAAATAATTAAAATATTATAATTAAAATATCGGGGTAACCTATTTTTAAAATAAAATTTAATGGGTTAAAATAATTAAACGTTTAAATTAAATAATTGGCATTTTTAATATTTGGGGTAAAATTGTAATTAATTTTTGGGTAAATAATAAATTAATTACTATTAAATAATTTTAAATTAAACTTTATTTATATAATAATAAACATATTTCATATAATTAATATTCCAAATATAATTTCTTTTAATCTATATAATTTATAATCCCCAATCGAGGCTTTACAAATTACCCAAAATTATTTTTTGGCGGTTATATAATATTACGTAACCCAATCTTTATATATTTTTATTTTTTACCGGTCGGTGTTTTTTTAATTAAATGTCGTCCGGAGGGGTGTAACCCCACCTGGCCTTTTTGGTACCGGCCCAATTATCTGGTTATAATATAACGGTAAATATACCCTTACATTTTGAAAAACCACCTTAAATAAGGGTTTATTACCGAGAAAATTAATTGGTTAAATATGCGGTTTATTAATATTATTAAAAATATTAAATAAGGCGAAAAACTTTCTCGACTGGTTAATTGGATTATTAACCAAAATTTACTTTCTTTTTTATATAAATTGGTTAAAAAAATTACTACGGGTGTTAACCAATAAATAAATAGAGTAAAAACCCTAGATATACGGAATAAACGCTCCATTACCCAAATATAATAATAAAATAATTAAGATGGAATTCGATTTATAATACCATTTAATTTATTTGTATTTTATTATTTATTTTATACTAAAATCGATTTAAATCTTTAAAAAGCTGTCCCATTATCCAATATTATTATAAAAATAAAACGAATAATTAAATTTTATTACCGAAATACCGCCCTCTATTATTGGCATATATTTTTATTTTTACCCCGCCAAATTCCGGTATCGTGGTATCGTGCCCGGTTACGTAAAAAATTGGTCGAACGCCGTGCCGTTATTATATTAATTGCACGATTAAACGAAACGGCCGACGGCGTTTTTACAATTAATAGAGCCCGGTTTAACGGATATTATTTCCAAAATTATATACGTATTGCGGTGTTTGCAAGTATATTATTATATATGGTGGCCAAATTTAGCCTGCGGTACGAGGGGACGAAAATTAAAAAATGTAAAGGAGGTTATTAATTTTAGAAAAACTGGTAAGGTGAATAAGATTATAGGATAATGTGGGTTAAATTTGCGGATTTGCAGGATTTGGGTAAAAAGGGTAATGGTTTTTCGGTTATTATTTTTTTAACAATAAACGAATGGAGCTTTTTAATTCGGTTTATAATTACGGAATTTCGTCGCTGTAATGCGTCGGTGCCAACGTTTAACGTAAACGGGCGTTTAAAATTAAGCGAAATTTAATTATATTTGTATTAAATTGGTTATTTTGTTTGTAAATAATTAATATATGCCCCGAAAATAACTTTCATCCGGTCGTTAATAAATTAGCGTTATTATTTACCCGTTTTCCAAACCTTAAAACCAATATGGGCGGCCGGCGGCCTTTTGCATAATGTCGAAATGTAAGGTATAATTTTATTATTTTCCGTTGTCGTTAATTACCTGCAGCCGAAAATTTTGGCCCGTTTATATTAAGGCGGGTGGTTTTTACATAAATATAGGAAATTACGGGAGGGAAATCCTTTTTATATTTAATAATTTAATATTATTGCATTATTGTTTTATTTATATTTAATAATGTTAAAATAATATTATTGCCATTGATTTTATATATTGTATATAATTTTCAACAGGTGGTATATTTCAATTAAATATTTTCCCTAATTCTTTTAACTTTTAAATTTGTAAATCTAGGTTATTTTCCTATTTTTTCCTTTATTCCTTTAAATTTTAAAACTTTTTATTTTTTATTTTATTTTTTATTGTTTTATTAATATATATTTTGTAAGCATTATTAGCAAAGTTTTGCAATATGCGTTAATAAAACCGAAATTCTAAACATAATCGGCATTTACGGCCTTTTAAAAGCCGGAAAAATAACCCTGCTATTTTAATTCCGCCATAACCCAGCTAATTTTAAAACGTTAAATTGGCGATAAAATTTAATAATAACCACGTAGGTTATTGGAAAAAACGATTAAATGGGTCCAAATTATTAAAATATGGATTAAAGTTTTATACCTAGTGATATTTTTCCCTTTTTTATCCATTATTTATTTAATTTGTTATTTGCGTCGTTACCGTGGAAATCCCAAAATATCTTCCGAATAAGCAATTATGGATAAATACGTTAAATAATGCGATTTTTCGAAAATAATATAATTTTTCCGGAAACGTGGTTGGTAAATTTTTAATGTGGCGGTTTTATTTGGTTTTTAAAATTAGAAATGGCCGGTTAAAACACGTTTGGAAATAAAATATAATTTTTGCAAATATGTACAACGTTAAACATATATGTTTATTTTTGCCAAAATTATTTGCAGGCAAATAATTATTTTTTTTCAAATTTTTCATTATTAGCTAATTTTATATTTAAACCTTTTATAATTTCCTTTAAATAAATAGCTGGTATAATTTTAAATCCGTTTCTAATACAGGTTAAATAGGCAATATTATTTGCAAATTTAAATTTATGGCGTGGGTCAAAAATATTTTCCGATTTGGGAATATTTATTTGGGAAAACTTTTCGGGCTTTTTTTTTAAACCGTATTTTAATACTGGTTAATTATAATATTAATTCGTGAAATGTTTTTTCGACCGGAAAACCCAATAAAATACAGCCAATTTTTTGCGTCCACGTTATATTTAAACATTATTGGAAATTCTTTAAGGTTTTTGGAATTAAATATATAGAAGGATAGGAATTTAAAATACCTTTTTTATTTTTATAATCAAGATAATATACGGTAGGCCTCCCGCAATGCAACCACCGCTAATATAAAGTAATAATAATATAATTACCCCTAAATTACATATACGGTTACAGCCAAAAAAATAAAACAGATATCCAAAATGCGAATGGCTTTTTTGGTAGCCAATAAAAAAATTTATTATACAGGGTATATTAATATTTTTCCAGCCAGGAAATTTAATAAACGGTGTATATGGGAAAATAAATATATATTCTCTGTTAAATAAATATTTACGCTATTTATTACCAAATATTTGCAATTTTTTTGTTTTGTTTATTATTTTGGCCGATTATATAAATATAATTGCGGAATTAAAATAAATAAATATAATTATAATTGGTGATAAAATATATAAAGTAACCGATTATATTTAATAGGTTGGGGTTTATATAATAAGCGGCTAAATTTACATGGAAATTATACGAATTAATCGTAAATATTTAACCACGGTTTTATTATTGCCGGTTTGGAAAAAATCAGCATTAATAATTTTAAATAATTAATATACGGAGTTTGCTTTTTTTCGTGCAGGATTCTTATAAAGGTTATTTGGCAGCACGATATTATATAATTCCGGGGTATAAAATATACCTTTATCCGCGTTTCGTAGTTATAATTATTAAAGAATTTAACTAAATATCTAATAGCCCGTTAATAGAAATATTGGCTTTGGACGGTATATAAACGACTTTATATATCGATAATTAATTAATAAAATTATTTAGAAATAATAAATCCATAAAAGATTAATAATTATTATAATTATTTATTAATTTTGGAAAATACCATGGGATAATACCAAAATTATAAATCTTATTAAAACACGAAATTGTTTTTTTGCGCTGGGACCGGTGCCCGCCAACGAAAAGCTTTGGTAATATTAAATATTATTAAAAAAACATGGATATACGAATCGATAATTTACTATATTATAATCTAACGCGAGAATTGGCTGCTATTTGCGTAATGAAAATAAATAATTACGTGGCCCATTTACATTGGTCTTCGGAGTAAATTATTTAATAACCCAATTTTAATATATGGAAAATTATCCGAAAAGGAAAAATGGATTTTATGGAATAATATTATTAATTTCGGTTAAGGTTAAATCGATAAATCCTACTAAAATAGTGTTTTGCTGTTTTATAATAAAGGTAATTTAATTAAAAAATATTTAAAAGGTGCCCGCATGCGCCAAATTCTTATGAACTGCCAATTTCCGCTAAATTCATAAATTGGGCAATTCTTTTTCGTTTTTTATTATTATATTCGTTTATATAATTTCTAGTTTCTTATTTTAGCGTATTATTCCGAATTTTATTCCTTTAAAGTTTAAAAGACTATAATTTTTCCAATATCTAGTTTAAATAATTATATTTTACTTTTTTGCGCGATATAAATTTGGTTTTATTAATGGCGTTAATGGCGGATTTGGCGAACGTGGGAATTCGGCCATATTAGATAAGGTCGATAAACTCCGCAAATTTATCGGCAGCCGGATTTTCTTTCCACGAATATAATTTTTATTCCGTTTAATTATACCATATATATTCGGTGGTGTTTTTGTAATTTTTAACGATAATTTTGGCTCGTATATAATTTATCGTCGTCGGTAACCAAAATTCCGGCAAAAGTTTTATTTTCGAAGGTATTATTAGTTTTGTATTTCCACGGGATGTAAAATTATATATTTGTTACGTAATTTAAATTACTTACCGCCGTAAAAATTTTAAATTTATTACTGTAATTATCGTTTTTTATAAAAATATAAACCAAAATAAAGTTACTAGGTTTAAAAGTTTTTTTGTATTTGGAATATATTAATGGAAATGGATAACGTTAAATTCGGCGAAATTTTTAAAAACGGTAATTAAAAGTTTGGTATTAATTTAAATCGGCGTAATTCGGGCGAATTTGATTTTGGGAATATTTTCAGCCAATATTTGTTAAAGGTCGAAATTTCCAATTTTAAAATAGATTTTTCATTATTATTACGTAATTATTATACAGGTATAATATATTAATAGAATATAATAAAAATATTTCACCGTAATTAATTTATTTGGTATATTCCGTATAAAAACGTTTGGTAAATTTACCCGTCGTAATTATCCATCCCAAAAATTTAAATCTAAGCGATATTATTTTAATTACCCGGTATTTTGGCCAGATTTAATTATTAAAAACGATATTATCCTGGTTAAAAATATGGTAATAACCTATATAAAAAGTTTTAAAACTATATATATTATTAGCTATACATTTTTATATAATCCCATTATACGTTCGTTAATATAAATTAAAACGACGTAATATACTAATATTTTCGCCATAGTTTTAACCAACGTTAACCCAGTAATCCAAAAGATTTTAAGGTTAGCCAAAAAGGTTAACCCTAATATAAAAAGGATTATAGCCGTTTTAAGCAAACCAAATTTTGCGATTAAAATTATTATAAAATAAATTGCAATTAACCATATTAAAGGTAAAAAAGGTAAATTAATATTAAATTATTATATCGTTAAAAACCGTTGCCCAAATAACGCCGGTATAATATTAGAGGAGGGTTAAAAAGAAAACAGCTTTTTTTGCGGAATTAGGGTCGGATTTAAAACGGATTGGTAAAACGGGAAACGAAACGTTTAAAACCCAAATTCGTGCCTTTTTGGCCAGTTTGGTTAAAAACAAATTTAAAAAATTTAAGTCCGAAATCGAAAAAAGCTGCGGACGTTATTAAATAAAAAGCGTACTATGGGGCCCCCGAAATTCAACTCTAATTTACAGCGAGCCTATTTAAGTAATTTATACGACCAGTTTTAATTTATTATTCGTAACGCATTAAATGGTAATTATATATAATATATCGATTTTTTTAATAAAAAGTTTTACAGGTTTATTATCTATATTATAGAGTTCAACGAGCAGTTTTTAATTGGGATATATATATATACGGTTATATTTACATATTTATTAATAAAAAGAATTTTGGGCCGATTATATTACCAAAAAAAGGGAAAAAAAATCTTGGTCGATAAGTTTAGGCGTTTTACGTTTAAAAGCAATAATCTAATTAATCCTTTTATCGAATTATTAAAAATATTTCCAATCGTTAATAAACTTTTTATATTAAACGATGGCAATTTTTTAAATGACGCCTTCGGTGCAATGGAAAATTTATTCTAAAATAACGAAAGTATTATAAAATATATCCGCAAAGTTTACACCAATAGCCGGAATGTTAAATTAAGCACGGCAAGCCAATATTTACCTATCCCTATTTTACAAATAATCGATTTTAAACTAATATTATTTAACTGGCCAGTTTAACGGATCGTTATTTGCAATTATATTTATAAAATAGTTTAAAAATTGGTAAATATTTACGAAAATATATATTTGGATTATTAACCGTTTGGTTAAAATTTTTTTAAAAACGTTATTAAGGTAATTTGCCAAAATTTCCAAATCGAAAAAAAACTGTATAAAATGTTTATTTATAATTACGTTGCTATTTTTTTGCTAATATTAAAAAATACAAAAAACTTCTGTTAAGAATAAAGCGTAAATGCCCCTTTATAGACGTTAAACAATTATTTTAACGATAATTTATTAAAAGACCAAAAAAGCTGGTTTATTTCCAATATTAGAAAAATCGCCGGCGCGGCATCCAAATTTTAGTAAAATGGTATTGGGAAAAGATCGCCCACACGCTTACCGAGGACCAACTTTAAAATATAACAATTTATAATTAAAATAATGCCAAAAATATACAGGGATATATTTACAATATTTTCGAAAAGTATTATTAAATTTTTATAAAACGTTTTATTAATAATATATTTTTACACGTTATACACCATAATTTATTTTACGCCGAAAACGGCCCGTAAACGTTTTTAACTCCAAATTTGTATGTAATTTAAACGAGATTTAATTAAAGTAAATCGCTGGTGAAAATAATTTTGTAAAAATAAAAAAGGAAAGGTTTGCACAGAATATCGCGAATTTTAGGGCTATATTTAATATTTTTAAAAACATATTTATTAAAAATAATTAATCGATTGCGAATATTTATTTTATTGGATTAATTAATATTAGCGTTTTTAATATATATTTTGGTCGATTACTATATTTGGTATTTTTCGTACGAGAAAAACACGCCAAACCACGGCAAAATATCTTATAATAGTTTTAATTTTTATAATTTTACCTGTTAATTTTACATTTTAATTAATTATTTTTATTTGCTTAAATTTCGGATTTCGAAAATATTTTAAATATTAATTTGGAATAGGAAAACGATTTTTATAAAAAACGAAAAATAATTTAATTTTGCCGCCGTTAATTAATTTATATTAATTTTATTTTATTTTTGGCCAATTACGATGCCTATAAAATTTTTGGCAAAGTGGAAGGTTTATATAAAATAAAAATAATTAAATCTCGTCGTTTTTTTTTCCTTTTTGGTATCGCCGTTACGTTTTACTTTCCGTATGGCCTTTTTCGGCATGTTTTTATTCGCGGCCCTTTGGACGTTATTACGTAATATTATATATCCGAAAAAAATTAATTCCAATATGCCTTTTTCGTCGATAATAAAAAAAATTAGCCATATAATTTTAATTATATTATCCGTTAAAATGGTCGACCGATTTAAATCCCGTTATTTTAATTCACCGTTTTTATTCTTTTTGGATTATTATAAAATATTATTGGGTATTGGAGCTAAATTTAACCAAACCGGTAATATTTTCTAATTATTTTCCAATAAGGCAAAAAAAGGCCGAATTCTTTTATAAACCTTTTATATAACCTTCCAATTATCGTATAACGTAATTGTAAACTATTTAAGACGCTTTTTAAAAAAGATTTGGAAATTACCCGATATTAAACCAATTATAATCTCGTATATTTTATCGATGATAATTTTGGTAAAAATATTTTAACGTTTTTTTTATATACCGGGCAATATTTAAAATAATATAGCCCGAATAAATATATTTTAAAGGATGTTTTTCGCATATAAAATTTCTAATATTTCCTTAATATTAAAAAAAAGGTAATTTAACCGAAAGATATATTTAACCAATATCCTAAAATAAATGGATAAACCCATATTAACCCTTATTTTTTTACAAGGGCCGAATTTAAGGCCGGGAGTGGGAACGAATATTATATGGCTATATAATCTTTAACGCGTTTCCAAAATTTTAACTCCTATAAGCAATTTATATTAAGGTTAATATTTAAAAGCTTTTTGAATAATGTTAATGTATTTTTAAATAAAAAAGCAAATATTTTAAGGCTGGTTTAAAAACGTTAAAATTCGGTTATTTAATATTTAACAAATTTTAAACAAAACCTATATATAACCTCGTTTAAATTCAAATAGCGTTAATTTTACCCTGTAGGATTAAAATAACCCAAGTTTTTTTCCGTTTTTTTTAAAACGTCGGATATTACGTTCAATTGGTCCTTAACCATTTTTAATTTATTTGTTACTGTAACAATTTCTTTTTTTGCGGCTATTATCTGCTTTTTTTACTTTTTAAAAATGGTTTTGTGTTTGTTAACGGATTTCTTATACTTTTCATTATATATAACCATTCGGTTTAACTTTTATTCAAATAATTTAATCGTTAATTTTAAATCCGCGTTTATAGTTTTTTATATTTTAAACTTTTTGTAAATTATTATTTTATTTTTTAAAACTTTGTTGGTTTCCGCACTCTGCTCCAAAATCTTTTTCCTTAATCGTTTTTTTTCGGTTTTTTATTCCGCAATTAATTTAGCCAACTTTTCCAAATTTTTTCTATATATATTATTTATAGCGCGGAATCTTTTTTAAGCAATTTTATAATTTTTAAAAATGATTTGTAATTATTAAAAACTTTTATTTTGGAACATTTTATTAATAAAAAAAATAAACTGGTATAAAAGAATTTTAGGTTATTAATAATAGATAAAATTTGCCGGAACAATTGGTAAATTTATAACGACGGCAAATAAATTAATAATTTCAATAATAATAAAGTAATATATATACCGAAATAAATAAAATATATTTTTAAATTTGAGGTTTATATGCCTGTAAAGTTTTATTTTTAAAAGCTGCGTTTTAATATATAATAGGTTAATTCCTTATATAAAAAGCTTTGTTATTTTTCGACATTTGGTTTCGAAAAAAGCAAAAATAAAAAATTAATATTTACGACCGGGGTTAAAATAATCCATTGGTTATTTAAATTGGACACGTTAATTCCAAAAATATATGTTGGCGATAAAGTAAATACGCCAATATTTAAATAAAATAGAGTTGATTTGCTAAATTAAACGAAATTAACGTTAAATGGGGCTGTAAAATAAAATAATTGGGTAATTTTTATTGCAATTTTATAATATTAATATAATTATTATAATTTGCCTATTTAGGCGGGATATAACCATCCGGATTTAAATTATATATATAATAATAATTAAAATTATTGGCGGTAATAAATGGAAAGAATTTATATTTTTTATTATTTATATTTTTAATTAAAATTCCCCACAAATCTTAACAAATAAAAAAATTAAAATTATTATATAACGCCGTGGAAAGGTTAAAAAATTAATGGCTCGTATTTTATTGCATTTATGCGGGAATATAATATTAATATAAATATTTATTAGGCGTATTTAAAGGGTGGTAATTTAAAAACTTTAACCCAATAATAACGTTGGCCAAATATACCTATTATTTTCGAAATAACACCACTTTTCTCACCAGGCCGGAAATTACGGCCGTATTATATAAACGTAAATATTTCCAAATATACGTCCCTTTACAAATATTTATTTAAAGGTCGCGAACACGGAATCCGCCCGAAATTTGGCTTAACCGCAATTATTTTTGCGTTTCATAATTTGGAACCAAAATCGGGGCGTTTTACCATATTTACGCGTTTTTTGCCCATTTATTCACTTATTTAGGCTATTTACCTTTTATTTACCCTTTATTTACCCTTTATTTACCTTTTATTTACCTTTTATTTACCTTTTATTTACCTTTTATTTACCTTTTATTTACCTTTTATTTACCTTTTATTTAATAGGGCGATTTTATCGATTAGTTACCGTTGAATATATCCCATTATTTATTTATAATTTATTATAAATTGGCTGGCGTGGCTTATTGGTTAAAAATTCCCGCGATAATTTATAACGTATAATTAATAAAATTGTATAAATAATCCCCAATTTCCACATATTTTAATTAAATTCCACCGTTTTTTAATGGTGCACGTTTTTTATCGGCTTTACAATATTATCCACAATATAAGCAATTTTAATGCGAAAATTTTACACCCAAATAATAATGGTAATAAATTAAATATATAATATATAATTATAAAAAAAAATATAACGGGGGATTGTTAATAATAATAACGTTTAAAAATTGGATATATTAATTTATCGGGCATATAATAAATATTTTGCAAATAAAACCAGATTTTAATGTAAAATAAACAACGTATTATATTATTTAAATATCTCCAAAAAACGGATTTATAATAATATTTGTAATATTTGGTTTAAATAAAGCCCTAATATAATTAATACCGACATTTTTAACGCAGGTTATTTTGGAAACGCCGGCAATTTCGATAAATAAAACGCCGTTATTACCACCATAAACCTCCGCAATATAATAATTCCAATAATAACGCCCGAAAATTGCAACCTTTTCTAATAGAGGTTACGAAATAACTTTAAGGTTTTAAGGTTGGAGATTATTTGTAGGGATAATTAAACCGTAAAAATGGCAAATAACCGTCTGTTAACGGATAATAGAAATTTTATATTGTTTATATAATTAATTGCACAATTAATTGTTGTTATATTCGTTGTTAAGTAGAGTATTAAAATTGGATACGTGTACCAATTCCATGGCATGATATCTTCGATCCGGATTGCCGGAAGTGCGGGGTAGAACCACGTGACCGGTTTTGGCCACGCAGGGCTGGCTAGAACCGTTCACCTGGATTACTTATTGCATTTATTACATTTATAAAAAAATGCGACAATAGCGGGAATTAAACTCATGCATTTTATATTATTATTATATTTATTATTATATGAATTATACCACTAAGCTATATCACTTATTTGTTTTATTTGCTTTATTGTAAAAAAGACGTAATATTTAAAATTTTATACGTGCATGCGTTTTATTTATTTTATTCGTTTATTTATTTTGGGTACAGGGTAGCCTTATAAAATCGGCTCCTGTTAACACCTTTTTATCCAATTCTAAATATTTGGGGCAATAAATTTTAAATTTAAACCTACCCCGATGTTTCTTATTTAAATATTTGGAAAAACATTTTTAAAATTCCATTATTATTTTGTAAGAAAGGTATAAAATTATTTTTCCCTCGTAAATTTTAAATTGGTTTTTGTTTAAAATTTTTCGCTTTTTTCCGATAATTTATTAAATATTATTTGCCTCGTGTTTTTTGTTTTAGCCTATATTTATTTTTTTCCGTTTCCGGGCGAAACTATCCTTATTTTCCGGCAATTTTAGGGCGTTAAATTTGCCGTAAATTTTTTCGATATAATTATTCCATTTTATTATATTATTAATAATATAATTCTTTTTTAGTTTTTATATACGGGATAGGGAAAAGGTTTATTATATACTTTTTCGTGGTAATAAACCTTTTTATTATACCGGGTTAAATGTTTTTTACGTGTAAACGAATTACTATATATATAACAGGTTGGTTTTAAATTATTAAATTAATCGAATTAAATTGCTAATAATAAGTATAATTTATTGGCAGCCTTTTTCATTTTCGATTGTAAAACGTTTTGCGTACCGTGGGAATTTATAACGTATTTGGCCCAATTAAACGCAAAATTAATAATATATTTATATACGGGGTAATTAAAAAATTGCTGGAAGTAATAAATTTTGGTGTATTTAATCAGGTTTTTTTATCATATAAACGAATTTCCGTATAAAAAATAAGTTGGTTTTTGGGTTAATATTAGTTTTATCGATTGGATTTTTTAAACGGCTTTTAAGTATGGTGTAATTGCATTATTTTTACATTGGAAAAAAAAGATATTTTATTAAAAATATTGCCTCGAATAATATTTCCACGCAAAATTTGGCCGATTTTCACCGTAACGTTATTTATTATAATATACCGAGATTTTTACGGGTTAATATATAAGGTTTGCAAATCTTTTTAAATTTGCTTTTATTCCCCTTTTCGCGGTTTATTTGTTCGAAAAATTTAGTTTTAAACCTTTTAAACGTGCTGGCGTACAAATTTGTAATTATTTTATTTATATAAAATAATATACGAGCTGTTTTTTTTCAGCCTCGGACTTATTATTAATCTTAAATTTGCCTTTTTTATATTTCGCGCGTTTTTTAAACCTTGTAATTTCTTTAAACTTTGCGTATTTTACACGTAATTTGCTAATATTTTCCCGTTTTTAAAAAAATTCGAAATCTTTTTGGGTTATATAAATTAAGGTATTTTCGTTTCGTTTAAAAAAGGCCTTCCGCATATGTTTAAACAGTTTGTTATTATTTTAAATATATTCGCCGAATGCAATCTAAATAAAATCGCCATTAAAATTCCTCGGCTGGTAATATTTTTCGAATATTTTATTAAAATTGGAGAGTATATAATTACGTTGCGCCGAAATAAACGATTTTAAAAACCGAATTAGCTTTAATTAATATTATAATTAGGGCTGGATATATATTATCGAGGCAAATATTTATATTTATTTGTATAAAATATAACCGTATAAATTTATAATAACCGGCCATTAAAAATATATAATACCAAAAAACACGTTTAATTTTTTAAAATAATGCAAAAGTTTTACGGTTTAATATTTTTTTTCAATGTAATTCGGCATATTTAACGTTTTTAAACTTTTCGAAATTCTCCCAAAAATAATACGGGGAATTAAAAATGCCGTTTTTAATTATTTGGGCAGCGATAATTTTTACCAAATCGACAAATGAATTATTTATATTTTTCAAGCTTATTTTAATTTTAAACAAATGCGTTAATTATCGGAAATTTCAAATAAACTAAAAGGAAATAAAAAATTTGGAATAATAATAATATATATATATATTATTTTACGAAAAATAAACTTTATTTATTTGCTGTTTATTATAATATTATATAAAATCGCCGAAAATATTTATGTTTTCGACGGCCTTTTTTCCAGGCCGGGGAAAATATATTTTAATTTAATTATATTTCAATTTATTCAAAATTTCACGGCGAAATTCACTTATAAAAGCCAATAAAATTTTAACGTAAAAAGCGATTTAAATTTCGCGGTCGTATGGAATATCGTTCGCATAAATTTATAAAATTATTAAAATAATAAAAATATCGGCTGTTATCGCTGCGATTTTAACAAATATTTGCTTTTTAATAAATTCGAATTTAATCGACAAATTAAAGGTAATTTATTGTCCGTAATCTGTGTAAACGAGCGAAATTATACTAGCAGCGAACCGCTAAAAACGGGAATAAAATATACGTGTAAAATTTGTTAAATTGGCCTTAAACCCCGTAATTTGTGGTTTTATATAATTAATAAGGTATATTTATTAAGGTTATTAATAATTTTTTTTCGCTAAAAATCGTTTTATTAGCCGTAATTACGAGGGATTTCCAAAAATATTCAACATTTAAATTCCTATTTATTAATCGTTTAATTTTACGTTTTTCCGGTCCGATATTTACGACCGGTTATTTAAAAATTTTAACGTAATTTTTAAAAAATTGTTAATAATAATAAATCGTTTTATTATATATATTGGTTCCGCGGTTATATAAGTTAAACCAAATTTGGTCGGAATTGGTTTAATAAACGTCGTCCGGATTTATTTCGTAAACCTGCGTAAAAAATTTATTCCGGCAAAATATTATATTATTAATATAAGGGTAAATAATCGAATAAAAAAAGGAAAAAATATTAATATTTTCCACGATTATATTACCAGTTTTTATTATTAACGATATTTATCGTTTCCGCGTGGCCGATTAAATATTGGTTTAAATTTGCGTTTTAAAAATTCGTTTTTTTACGCCTCGTATCCAATACCGCATTTTTGTAGATTTGGACGGACCGCGTTTTTGCAATAAAATCGATTATTCGTTACGTTTTTATTATAATTATTACCCACCGTTGGGGAATAATTTGGTATAAAATCGGTTATTGCAAAAAAAAGGAGGGGAAAATGGCGAAAGGTTTTTACCCTATTTAAAAAAAAGGGCAGCAAAACGCAGCTGCCCTCCCCCAAAAAAAAAAAAAAAAAATATTACGGCCATGGTAATCGTGCGTGGTCCGAAAACGGGATGCAATTTTTACGACGGCGACGGATTGGTGGCGGCGAGGTGTATTTAACAACGGAACGCAAAAAAGGGTGGGGCGGGGCGCGAAACGGCGAATAACTATTGGTTACAGTTAAGGACGCGAGGCGGCTCCCACTTGCTCCCTTGGCACTTCGTACCGGTTTTGCCCTTACTGGTTTAATTAAGGGAAAGCGGACGGGATCCCGTATATTCCAGTGGGTATGGTCGTATGTGTTTGTCCTACCCAGGACAGTCATAGTTGGCCTCACCGAATAGACAAGCACCTTTAAAGCTTGATGTTCATTAACCTCGCAGCCTGTATGTAGTTTAGAGATCAAAACAACCACTTTCTCGAGAATAAACCAACTCCAAAACCCCGCCCACTACTCCCTATAGATACTCCAATGACCGAGCACACACACGTACGCCTCGCCCAAAGATGTCAGGCATTTCAGCGCGGGAATGTAGGCTGCTTGGCCAGCATGACCTGGACGCTCTCGCGTGCACCCTCCGTGTTCCAAATGCCATCCACACCGCCGCGCCGCCACTCATCGCCCGAAATGTCACCTCCACGCACCGACTCGCCCCAGATGATGTCTAGATCCCGCTGCTGTGATGACAGCCAGCTCTTGATGAAATTGGTCGGGTCCTCACTCATCTGAGTGAAGAAGTGGTGCCGCAACTTGGACTCACCCACCGCGCCTACCAGCACCGCAAGCTGCTCGTCGAGTCGCGCAACCTCCTTGAGCATTGAAGCATATTCACTGGTCTGAGGATTGTTCTGCTGTGTGCTGGCGGGGATGAATGGGAACATGCGCGCTCGCAAAGGATCGTCCACCATCACTTGCACATCGTAAATGGTTGGCGTGGGATTCTTATGGAACTCTTCGTCCATCCGGATCGTGTAAGGCAGCTCGATGGGCGGCAGAGGCGCAAGGTGGTATTCGATGTGTTTGGCCAGGTTGACAATATAATCTTGTTCTATATCTTTCGGGGCGCTGCCGTCTTGCATTTTGCTGGTGGGGTTACCGTCCGGCGTCTTTCCAATGACCTAGAGATGTGGTGCATATGAGATTAGATATACGAAGCGTCGGCGGTTGCGCACAACCTCAATCAACCCGTGAGATCCTAGAACGTACTTTGCGCAATAAGTCATCACAGCGGAACCTGCGTTTCTCCTCATCCTCCAACAGACCCATCAACCGAATGTAGTCCCAGAGTCGTATCAGGATCTCTTGTGGGGTGCCCTCTTTCATGTCTACAATTTCCGCTAACTGCGGGCTTATCGAATATCTTTTCGGCTCCTCAGACCTGGTCAAGATGATTTTGACGTTGAGATTGTCGTCACCACTTCGCTTGAATGTTATCTCGTCAAAATCGGCCGCTGGCGGGAGTGGTGCCTTTGTCATTTGCGATTTTTGCTGTGGTAGTGCGGGCTTCTTCCATTCTATGATTTGTTCGGGTTCAGCGGTCGGGTCGGCACCATGACCTCGGTCGACAACCACGGAGAGGGACTCGAAGAAATGCGAGAACCTCGGACGCGGGCCCTGCCCCGCTAAAGCAGCAGTCTTTTCTTTGGTTGGAGCGTCCGTATCCATTCGATCTGCTCCTTGCGCTTCCTCCTCATCCTTTTTTGTAGGCTCGGATCCGGATGTTGTCAAGTCGTCGTCATCGAGAAGACGGCCTTCAATCTTGAGACGATATGTGGAGTCGGAGCTCGCAGAGAAATCAAAGTTGTCTGCTGTTATGGCTGCCTGCCATGGTTGGTCTTCGACTGTGTTGCTGATCCAAATTCGCATGGTCTTGGAGCGCTTATGGCAGTAGACGGGCTGATGTCAGTTCGGTGCCATGAAAGGGTGTAACTGAACGACCAAGACATCTCCAGTCCTCCAGGCACGAACGTTGCTACACACGCGCCTGCTCCTCTTACCTTTGGGTTTCTGCTCATCGAATCAACGATGTCCAGCCGCTTGCGCGACATGGTCGCGTCAAGGCGTCGCTCGTAGTCGCGCAAGTCCCTATACCGTTGTACGCCGTCGCCAATGATTACGTCCTCGACCCCATCCGGCATCGTCTTGTCGGTCGGCTTGCGCGCTTTGCGCTTTGCGGCCTCACTCGACTGGGCTTGGCGGCTCGGATCCATGGGCTGCATCTGCTGCGGGTTCATGGCCATCTGGGGATGCGCGCCGGCCTGCATCATTGGCATTTGGCCTGGGGCTATCGCCACGTTGCGTGAAGGCGCCATGGTCAGTACGGCAAAAAATAAGTCAAACCAGACAGTTTTGATTCGCGTCCGAGAAGATGGTAGGGCTTGATTGTTGCAGGGTAAAGGGAACAGGCAACGGGACTGGACGTTCAGATGCCTGCTTTGACTTTGAGTCTAGGCGCTCAAGAAAGTAGGATAGTCTTCCGCTTAGCATCCGAATGCGCCGACAACCGTTCTTCTTCGGTAGCTGGGTAGCTAGGCACGAGTCCAATTCCCCATCCAGCCAAGCCTGCGATTTAACTTGACCTGACTTGTCGACGCGAGGCGAATGCTGCAGTATCCGCAATAGCGAACCCGGTCCCAGTTTTCATTAACAGCCGTAGCCCCAGCCAGCCGTAGGCAGCATTTGGCAACTTTGCAGTTTAGGGAGCGAAGTGGATATCAACCAGGAATGGATCGAATTCATAGATCGACTATAAAAAAACAATGATAGAAAAAAAAAGACAAGGCAAAAGTGCAAGGGAGGATTAATTGAATAAAATAACAATAAAAATAAAAAAGGGAGTCTACCAGACGACATACCTATTGCATGCCCAATGCTTGGGCCACGGCGCTGCCCGCCCATGTGTGGCTGCCTCGGCGGCACCTGTTGTGCATACTGGCGAAATTGTGGCTGCATCCTTACTGGGATTCGATGACGACCGATAGCATCAGTGGCTAGAGTATGATATCGAAAAGATAGATAGATGCAAAGGGACTATCTGGTCTGTCGCGATGGCAATCGCTTTGCGGATCTTGCTACCAGAGCGGGCCTCGAATTCTAAGTTTGCGCCCGCGTCTTGTTTGATCGCGTTGGTCGCGTTGGGACAAAAAAATGTCCCTTAGTCACCTCAAGGGAAGAAGAATAAGGACAGGAGTGGCCCACTTAAAATCAGCTTTGGCCAACCAGACAATCGAAGCTCGGACCACCAAGTGGGAATCTCAAGGTACCGTAAGGGAATCGCTTGGCACTGTCAATCTTCAAGAGGTATCTTGGGCAGGCAAGGCAGGCAACCAAGGTAGGAGGTAGGTGAGTGAGGTAAACCAACCCCAGATAATGTCCCTTATATCATGATAGAGAAACTGTTTAAGGACCAATATTGTATGCAAAGAGTATAGGTGAACTTCTACCGCAGCAAATATATGCATGATCAACACCACGCCATGTCTCAAGACAGTACAGAAAGACTGCCCAAGTGTTGCAGGCGGCCAACAAAGAATGTACGCAACATCCAAAATAGAACAAAAAAAAAAAAAAAAAAAAAAAAAAAAAAAAAAAAAAAAAAAAAAAAAAAACAGAGTGCAGCATAGTGACTTGACGCCCTCGCTATGAAATGCCAGATTACAAAATGATGTAGAAAATAAAGGTTGAAACAAAGAAAACAAGCCCATGGTCCCCGCGCTGCATTTCCAGTGAGAGCTGGGTTCTGCGATCATCCTTGGGTGGGGGAGGGGCGAATGGAACGGTAGAAGAATTCCTACGGTATGCTCCTGTTCAGCCACGACGCCCACACGTCGATCTCTGCTAGATTCTTTTTAACTCGTAAAAACTGTTCCAGTTCCTGGAGCGTGTTGCGCAGCCCTCTAGAATGCTGCACCGAGCCCATTTTTTGATGCCCGCTTGCTGAACCGATTCCGCTTCCTTTCGGGCACCTGATCCTGATCCAAACTTGCCTGGCTCTTACTGAGCACCGCTGACCGACCGGACCTGTCACAGACCGTGAAGCCGTCACCATATTCCGGATAAGTTGCTCTCCCTCCCAGTGTACTGGCGGGACTCGACAAAGACGACGACATGTCACCGAATCCCCCGTTGTCTCGCTCGTGATTTCCAAGCGTATCTTGCGATAAAGCATAATCTCTGGCCCTTTCCAGAGATTCGATCCAGTCATCCACCGATATCTTTCCCATATCTGTCGACTGTGATCCTTTTGGCTCTTCGAAGACGTAGTGCACACCTCCCTTTTGTTGATCAGGTCAATAAAGAGCCTTTTTTTCATCATGATGTAAAACAGATGATGGGAAACTGTGTACTTACTGTGTCAACGGTCCATACCGGCTGCCCCTTGACATCCACCTGTGATTTCCACATGCAGTCCGGGGCCAGTAGTGAGATCTCCGTCTTCGTTTTCTTCTCATCGCCGCCCGCAGGTGCAAGTACGATACGCCCGCTCGTCGTCACCATTACTAGACGTTGTCTCTTCTTGGTGGTACTTCCACCAAAAAATCTCGAAAGCTTTTTGTGTCCCTCTTCTCCCTTGCCATGGGGACTATTGGATATCGGTGAAGTGATCACCATCAGGTCACCAAGTTTCAAAATCCGCTCGTTACTCCGCGTCAGCACTGGTGACCAATCAAGGTCCAATTGTGTTGGCGGCGGCAGCTCTGTTATGATCCTTCGTGGTTGGGGCTGGGGTTGCTGCTGTTGCTGTGGTGCTTTTTGAGCTCCGCTGTTATGGTGATGGTTTTGTGGGTGTGCACCACGGGGGTTTATTGACTGTTGGGAAGCGGAGGAAACGCCATTCAGTTGAATAATATCAGGCTCCTGGGCAGGGGGAGCATAGGGCCTCAATCTTGGGGCCTTGGTCCTCCACAGATCCTTGCCAATATATTGTCCGTCAAAAAACTCGTGATTCCGGATGTGCTCCACGGTCAACCTTCTGTTTGGGTCCAGCACTAAACATCTTTCTACAAGATCTCGGGCAGTACTTGGAAAGCCATGGGGGAACTCGTATTCGAGTCCCACAATCTTCTGGAACGTCAGATATTCGCTACCCCCTTTGAACGGCGGCCTACCAGCCAGGAGCTGGTATATTATACAGCCAAAGGCCCATATGTCGCTAGCTTTGCTGGCGCTCTTGTCCGTTAGTAGCTCGGGACTGACGTACTCGGCTGTACCCACGAAGGATGCTGCCCGGCCGTCGTCCGAGCCTCCCGCCCCTCCTGGACCCCTCTCCAGCATCTGTTGGGCCGTTGCTGCACGAGGGTCCGGCAGAAGCTTGGCAGTTCCGAAATCCGTTATCTTGACGTGCATGCGGTCGTCCAACAGTACATTTTCCGGTTTCAGATCGCGGTGTATGACGCCTCTAGAGTGCATGTAGTCGATAGCGTCCAATATTTGTGCCCCATAGAATTTTGTGCACTCGACATCGAATGTGCCCGTCTTCTTTAGCACCCCAAGTAGCTCCCCACCAGAGCAAAGGTCCAACACGTAATATAGTGATGTCTCGTCCTGGAAGGTGTAGTAAAGTCTCACGATGCCAGGGTGTTCTGTCAGTCTGTTGAGAGTATTCTTCTCGATGTTGACATATTTTATCTTCTTCTCCTTGATGATGTGTTTCTTCTCCAGAACCTTGATGGCATACTCTTTGAGGTTCTGCTTGTCCGTAGCTAGGTAAACGGTGCTGTAGGAGCCCTCGCCGAGAACCCTACCAAAGGAAAAGTCGCGGACACCCTTCCGCACAGACTTCATCACCGTCCTTCCATTGGCATCCACTTCTCTCTTGACACTGACAGCAGCTCCTCGCTCCTGCCACTCAACGCTGCTGGTTGGGAGTGGTAGTTCGGGGTTGCTCGAGGGTGCGGCCATTGGTATCCCTGGTATGGAGGCGTATCCCCCTCCCATGCCTTTGGAAGCTGTCCGGCGAGGAGGAATGGGACCGCCAGTAGAGGGTATCGATGAAGGCTGGCGTTGGCCGTTGTGTTCTTTGACGCTTGGCTCGCGAGATATCCGATGGGAATCATATGGTCTCGACGTGGCGTTCGAAGCACTTCTCGAGGGAACGTGGTAGATAGCCGAAGTCTCAGTGTTGGTCCTGTGCAAAATATGTTCTGGATCGGTATAAGCATAGGAATTGTAGATTGCGGAGCTCGGCCGAGGAGTTGCTGCGGGCGAGCGGGACTCGCTTGCGTATGGCTGGTGGAATGGCTGGTCCGCTCGATCATTCTGCGACAAGTTTGGGTCGGTTTGGTTTACTGCTCCCTGCACGGACTGATTCGTCTGCTCGGCCCTGGCCGGCGAATAGGGGTCGGGTGGTATTTCTCGATCCTGGTGATTTGTGGTAGACTGGGCGAAGGAGGCATTCTCGACGAGGCTACCGCTCTTGGGACTCGGAATTGCGTCGTCAGGATTGGCGATCCTCAGACCACCCAGGGCCTGAGAAAGGCTGAGGTCGCCGTTCATGACTGGGTAGACAGTCCAGGCGGCGGGACCGATGGGTAGGCCGCCTTGGCAGTTGTCTCGGGACGATAATTAAAAGTCGATTTTGCGTGGGCTGGCCAAACGATCAAAGACAGGGAGGCGGCCACGGCAATGTCCGCTCACCGGAGCTTCTGGGCAGTTGCCGGTCGGGAAAGTTAGAGAATGATGGTTGAATGGAGGAATGACACGATGCAGGCATGGACGTAAAACCGAGATTGAGGCGGTCCGCAACCAGTCGGATTCGTTGCGGTGGATAGATTTTGACCGTATTAACATAGATGTTTTGTCAACAGGTAGGTAGGTACGTGTATATACGCGGGCAGGTAAGATTCTCTCTCTGGTTGTGGTGGTGGTCGTCGTTGGCCGTCAATGCACTCCTACCAACGAACAATTCTCGACTCACGGCCCGGGGTGGGGGTGTTCCTCCGCACTATCCCAACCCGCCCTTGGAGTATTATCTAGGTCCTCTGGGTGCATTCAGGACCCTGTCCTAGGGCTCAATATTTTATTCGGTGGAGAAGCCAGGCGGACAGGCAAGGCCGGAGAGTGAGGACGATGATAACTGTCCCCATAAGCCAACAAACTGCAATGGGGAAATTCTAGATCAGGATGCGATGCAGTGTAGTAGTAGTGGCGGCAAGGCAATAGGCTGTTGAGCCGAGCAGAGACGTAATGGCCAGGGACCTAAAGCACCTAGGGCGAGTCGTACCTACGTGCGTTTAGGTGTGGTGGTGGTAGTGGTGCAGCAGTGCGTGCCCGGGATCGCATGCACAGTAAAATACGCACTCCCGGTCCGCGTTACACCACACCCCAAAAAAATCAAGAAATGAGCGAACGGCTGACCAAGCTTCAACTCTTTGTGTGTTTGGGAGCCCGACTAGCAGTAAACACAAAATAGAAAATCAAAATTGTGAGAGAGGGAAAGAAACATCAGTATGAGCACCGCCTTGACTCTCCAGCCCCTCAGGCTGCAGATCAATGGAATGCGACGGTAGTGAAATAGTCAGGGTACAAAGTTTAGCCCAAATCGAATGCCACGACTGATGAATGACGGGTTCGACGATTAAGCCCCATGGAATGACAGCCACTTGCGACCAACCTCTCCCGCCAACTTGTCTCCAAGGGCAAGACAAAGTTGGGGCTTGGTCGAGTTTCGGATGGCTGCAGAAACTAGCCTTGATTTGATTGGTGCAAACGTATAGCAGCTCCCCCACTACCTCTGACCATACGAACCTTGACCGCACTGTAATCATCAAGTGGTTCTGGGCAACAAGATAGGTGCTATAGGTACCTGACCCTGACCTGACCCTGCCTCACGATACATTACATTACATCAATACCTTGCCAAAGGTTGTAAATCTGAGGAGCATCTTTCTTGGGGATAAGTATGGTAGGTAAGGAGGGAGGTAGGTACCTAGGGAAGGTAGGTACCTAGCAATGTAGGCACAGTAACCTAATGTAGGTACCTACCTATTTTCCACCCTATTCGGGGATTAAGGAACGCTCGGCAAGTTTGAGCATCGCTTTACTTTTGACATGACTAGACTACAGTAGGTCATATAGAACCTTGAATCGGTAGGTGTTCAGGTTTAGCCTCAGTTCCATATTTCGAGTGATCCATATTCATTACAATTTGCACTTCTAGTCAATATTCTCTGGCATCTACCGGTCTCACCGTCAGTAACACTGTCCATTATAGGAGGACGATAGCACCAAGGGGCAACCAGTCGTTGGTTTGTACACGTACGTAATTTGGTCGAAAGATAAAGAAGAAATGCGCACGACATGGGTCTAGTAGAGAAAGGTGGGTTGGTGGGTAGGAATTATGAATATTTATCCAGCCGAGTTGGCAAAAAAAAAAAAAAAAAAAAAAAAAAAGGTTGCAGAAAGTGCTTGCACATAGCCACATACAATCTATACTACTGTTCCAAGTAGCTAGGTACCTTACCGTAGAGATACACCTAGGCAGTACAGTATTCAGGCGTCTACTGGTAAATAGGTAGGTGCCTATATTCGGCCAGGCCTTGTGTATGGCGAAAGCGTCATTTTGTTTACTTACCTAGGTACCTAGGTACCTGGCGGCCGGCTACTATGTACCTACTTGCCTACTTAGTTTGAAGGTTGCAAGGCAGGTATCTAGGTACCTACTTATTTGAGGCACCTTACATGTTCATGGAGTTGCATACCTACCTAAGTATTCAATCCTTGCTGGGGTCGAAAGTGCTCTTTCCACTTTCCTGACCAAATTGTAAAATAGTCAGAAAATGCGCCTTCCATTACATTATGAAAGCTGTCCATCTCGGCGGCTTTAAGATTGGCTGAATCATTTCGGTGTTCTCGTCTTTTCGAGGTGGAACAGAGTCTTTACCTAAGCCCAATTCTCATATCATTTGCAGCTCAGCAGCCCCAAAATGCTTCGGCTTCCACCCACCGCCATTGTTATAGTTGCGTCTGAAGTAAGGGCCTACGAGGAGCGACGACAGTCTCGGCGCCATGTCTTCCAACCAGGCAATGACATCAAGTCCGTAACCGAGGTTGAGAGCCATGACCCAGAACGAACCTCACCATCGCCAAGTGCCGATGTGAAGATTGATGGTTCGGACACAAGCAACCTTCAGGATGTTCTCGCATCATCTCCTGGCCCATTCACCCTGGGAAGTGGCGGGCACGATGAGCTGGCTGAAGCTTTGAATAACCTTGCGCAAGGTCGTAGCATAATTCTCGAAAGTCCTTCGTTGCCTGTTCGTCTCAAAACCACGCGGCCAGATGGGACCGTATCTTTATCAGAGCACAACAATTCATTAACCCTTGACAGTCCTCCCCCAGAGGTGGATGACCTGGATGCACAGCCTACAGCAAATGAGGCCTTGAGGTCGCATCAAACTGAAATGGGACTCAGAACGCAGCGACCTTGTATACGGTCGTCAAGGCATGTGTCTTTCGATATGGCTTTGTCCAGGTCTTCTTTGCAGTCGGCGATGCCTCGGTCGTTATATTCGCTCCCTCGGGTTTCTTGGGTGAGCACAAGGTCTTTGCAAAGACAGGATATTGTGAGTTGAGTTGTGAGCCGAAAGCTGGGTGAAAATGGTGCGCAACGAAATGTTAATTGTCCACGTAATGTATACGTGCACAGGGAGCATCATCGCCTGTTGCTATGTCGCCAGGCAGCAATTCTAGTGTGACAGTCCCACCAGAGACGCCGCCGCGCAGCTCATCCCTTCAGGCGGGAAGCCGAGAGAGTTGGTCCTCAAGCGTCACTTCGGAACGCTTGGTTACCCGTTACGGCAGACCCCCAATTGTCCTTTTGAGATCTCCGGAATCCAGTAGCCATGCGGCGTTGAGAGCCTCGCAATCGCAAGTTAGGGGAGAATCGAGCGCGTCCCATGCAAATGTAACACAGCCGAGCTTGTCGTCATCACTGCAACTAGACGGTAATCACGACTTCCAAATTTACAACGATGAAATGCCCGCAGCCGAGCAACCGCAAACGCCACAGAATCTACCTGAGGCTCGGCACCGTGGTCGATTGGGGGGTCCATTCACAGCTCCCCTCACTCGGATCGGTATGGCGCATGGTTCTGCGACAACAGCAGCTAGGGCCGCAATCGCGATTCTTACTCCTACCACTGTTAGCAGAGGAGATCGAGCTCGACGGGAGCCGAGCCCGCCTGGTCTTAACACCCCGGGGTTTAGGGGTCTATATGGAGGATTGGAGAACACCGACGACGCGGTTCTGCATGAAGCCGGCTATAGAATGACAAGCCGCGACAGTAGGGACTTGGAAGCTGAGCGCAACCGAGAGGAGAGCCGCTGAGGGTTGGTGCCAACCACACAACCTCACCCGCGATTGCACTCAACACCCTGCCGCAACGTACTACTGTAAAAGTCTTCGGCAAACGGTTCATTTCTTTTTAGTCTCTTTTTTCTTTTCTTTTCTGTTTTATTTTTTATTTTATTTTTTGCTTGAAAGAGCACGTCAATTGCGTACCAGTAAGGTTTGTGTGGAAAGACAAGACATTATGAAAAACCTGAGGCATCACACTATCGCCCAATAGCGTGCAGACTGGCCCACCTAAGCTCCCTGCTCTATGATGACAGGTAACTAAGGCATCAGACACATTGGCATTCTTTGACCTCAGCCGATCGGGAATCCTACCTCGATGTAATTCGAGAAGGTTTGGAAGAGTGGTCCAGACTGGGATGGTAATGGGAGAGTTGTTTAGAAGACAGGTTCGTGTGTGGCACAACGGCTTGTGTTAATGCGCAATATTTTAAGTACAACTTGCTAATAAAATGACACCGTAAACTCAAAAGATGAGACCAGTAAAACTCTAGGTGCCTGAGGCATAAAGCTTGTAGTGTATTAAAAGCCTGAGGCAGTAAGCAAGACGAAAATAATGGAAAAGATTTTTTGACAAGAGCCTTCACTATCACCATCAGGGATCACGGGAGAAAACTATCCGATCATTCGCTGGGCTTAGCCAAGACTGGCAAAGACTGGGTGCGTTTACATGGCACCGCGCAGCCACAAAGTCTCGTTGGTAACACTCGGACATGGGAGCAGCCGGGGTAGCCGATAGAGGATATTTTGCTTACCATAGGCTTGCTAGGTTGCCAACCATACTACTATTAACGGTAACCCTGTCTTGCATGGCTGCAAAGTTTTTTTTTTTTTAGCCCTCGCAGGTGACAGCTGACTACTGTACCACAAGGCCCGTCACCCTCCGACAGCTGGCAAGGAACCGGGAACTAATACAGCCGAAAGCTGCAGTGCAATTGGCTGCTTCCACAGCGACCGGCCGATCAAAGTCTGAGACCCCACTTAATCTGGCCCTGCAACTGACAAAGCGCCTCACGCGAAGAATCTCCCGCCCCCGGATGCCTGCAGCCATACCGCCAGCCAATGATGAGCCCGGATCCCGGTTTTAAAGTGCGGGGACAGTGTGACACTGTCAGAGCATCGAGAGCTCGTTCCCTTCCCCCCAACTTGTAGGAGCTCCGACGCCTCAGGCTTGGCTGGTAGCATTGTAAGCCTCTTGTTAGTGTTAGAAGCAGCAGTGGCTGGCATTTCGCTGTGGATCCAGATAGCATCATAACAGCTCCACCAGCGAGGTACCAACAAGGGAGCTCTTTCCAGTTTCCATCTTCATGTACTGTACTGTAGTGTAGGTTGTTGCTACTTCCTCTCACGAATCGCACCTCGTGCTATTTGCCCATTTTGCGCCGCCCGTTACATCTCTCTCACTTCCTTCTTCCGCATCCGCTACCATAAGTTCCGCTGCTTCCCCCTCGCACACTTGGTTCAAGATCCTTTCACTTCTCCCCCTTTTACCTCACCTCTTACACTCAAAGTACATTGACCGACCCATTTGCGTTCCTATTATACTCTTAGTTACGGGTTTCACCACCTCACCTACTACTACTACTATTATCTATCTACCATCGGGACTTACTCTAGTACAATACCCGCGACGGCCTCGTTGTCCTACCGCCGTCACCGCGTCGCCGTTTGGCCCACGTCCTCACTTAGACCCCTGGCCTTCAGTGCATTGCTGTCACTGCTTCCCATCTTCTCCAATTGGCCTCCTCTCTATCTCATACTCTTTGAATCGGGACATTTAAGTCTACCTACCTTGATCGTCTTAGTTTATCCTCCTCCATCTCATCCGACCCAGAGCATCCGGCCTTTAGTCGCCTTGCTCCACATTGTCCATTTACAACGCGCTTACCTTTACGTGACCCGCGTTGATCTAACTTGACCATAGCACATACCTGCACCAGATCACCCATCACAGCACCCATCGTTCGATTCTAACTGCCATATTATTTTGATCTCAAAAACAGATTTAGCCCAAAATGGCGTCGTTTGGTCGTACATCATCGCCAGTCCTCACCATGCCGCTCCAATCACCCTTCTCATCTCCTTTCGGTAGACCACCCTTCACACATCAGTCATCTTCGCTCAGCCAGCCGGCTCCTTGGGCCAACACACTTGCGCAGAACACGGCTCAAGCTCCTAGGGGTCGCAAACGCTCCCGTGATGAGGCTGCAGTCAATCTCGACTCGCCGGAAAAGGTGCCTCCGCCTGTCGTTGCTCCTCAGGAAGATGAAGACGAGTGGGAGTACGGCCCTGGCATGATCCTTATCAAGAAAAATTCGCGCTATGTCAATGATGCTTCAACGCAGTCCGGCACATGGATGGAGGAGCAGAAAGCTAGAGATGAGGCGCGCAAACTCGAAGAGGCTCTCGCAATCCAACAACAGCAAGCTCAAGAACGTCCCTCACTGCGAAGCCACAAATCATCACGTCTAGACATGTCTTCAGTCACGCTTTCTGCTCGTGCCGACTCGTCGCCAGTCCGATCAAGCCCTGGACGGGATATCTCAGATCCGTCTTCGGCGAGCGACTCTCCTGCACAGCCCGTTGTGGACGACTTTACTTTGCATCTTGGGATCGGCTGGGGTCGTATCAGCGACGCACTCGAATCTGCTGCGCGAGGCTGGGCCAAATACATCGAGAACCACTATCAACTCAGCAACGTCGTCATCAGACTTGAGAGCCGCGGCCTCGAATCCTACTTGGTCCAGGCCAATGAGGGGTATTTCCTGTTTGCTGAAAACCTTAAGCAAGGTCGTCTAGTCAGCCAGGACCCGACGCGCGCTTTCCAAAATCTGAAGACTTCGCCTCCAGTCTTCGATGGTGCAGAAATAATGACAGCAGCTGAATCGCCTCGGCCCACACAAATAGAGTCGGCGGCGACGACGACCGGTTCTCGCACGGATGTGCAAATGGACCTAAGCTGAATGGCTTGAGCGACCTTGACTGATGTAGTGCGGGTGGGTTGCTGCATGGGAGTTTGGGATGGCGTTTGGAATGGCTTTTTAACCGGGAAGGTAAATCAAAGCACTCGGAACTTGGCTTGCTTGCTCTTCTTTCAAATTTGGGGACACATCGTCCTACAAAAACTTCTAACTGTACTACTACAATCAGCTTCGAAATCAGCGGTTGCAACCGTATCGCGGCGCAATAAAAAGTTCTGACATGCATGTTTATTTTCAGATCATGATCATGTTGATGCCTATGTTGTGTGTGATCTGCAAACTGTAGTAGAAATGTGATGTCTCTTGCTAGCGAAACCGTTGAGAAAGAGGCTCAAGCCTCTCGATCGCGTTGACAAACTATCGTATGATTCGCATCCCCCTGCAGTGTTCTCTAAAGTAAGATTTTTCATGTTTGCCTGAGGCTATTAAAATTCTGACTCGGTCACCAGCAGAGGTTGCCTGATGGTCGGAATAATGACTTGCAGCCAATGAAAAAGCAAATGCAAGCTAGGTAAACTGGGCGACACAATTGGACACGAAGCGGCTATAACGATGACTGATCCTCGTCAACAAGGCACAGTTCTTCGGCCTATACCTATCCAAGCTATCATCAGCATGTGGAGAAGAAAAATTGAAGGATTACAAAAAAAGGAAAAGAAAGAAGTTTCCGGTCCCTGCAAACCTGGCACAATAGTACCTTCGTATATTTAAGTCGCGTTGCTGCAGCAATTAAGTGATGGCGTCCAGCTAGGGCGGGCGTCCCACCGGACGAAAGACCTCGGTGTACTGATGTACCGGTAGTGTGCAGGCCCCCGTCGAATCATTGTCGGCATTCCTGCTATCTCTGATGAAAACCATCCAGAATCCCGTCGGTCCAATGTGATGATAGGACAATAGCTAGATTGGTTTGCGTGGTAGATTAGTGGTAGGTATGTGGTTAGGTAATGGAGTCCCACTCCACATGTGGTTGGTTTCTTGGGGCTGTCTTAGACTCCTAGGTTAATCCCCACCAATCAAAAGACCAAGAAGACGAATTCTCTCGACACCAAAAAAAAACTTCAGGTGGCAAAACCGTTCCTCTTCCCAACCTATCCTCGCCAAGAAGCTGTTGCTTCGAGATTGCCCGGCTTACAGTGCCGTACTGTACTCCATGAAGAGGCTTGTGACCGCGTCCCCGTGCCGGAAGCAGAGAGGTGGGCACCCACCACCACCACTACGACGTTCAGAGTACCAGCAATAGGTAGGGTAAGAAGAACCTGGCAGAACCCCTGGTTAGGTCTCTCACTTGCACTGCACGCTTGTCCAACGGAGGCGAATGTGGTGCAGCTGCATGCAACATTTTGCACCATGGTCCCGTCCCAGTGGGCGCCATCCACCAGTCAGCAAACAGCAGCTCTTCAATTTTGCCTCAGTGTCGGGTTTTGCTAGCCTGTCCAGAGTGGTGCTTGCTAGGTTCCTTTTTCTTTTTCTCTTTTTCTCTCTCTGTCTCCTCCCTTGCAGCGCAGACTTTATCGTTTAGAGAGGCCTCCGTTCCCCTTGCTGCTTGCATACTAGCGTTGCAGTAACGAGTCCATACAAACAGCTCTACCTAGCTGTCTTTTGATTTGATAACCTACAGTACATTAGACTTATTAGTTTCCTTGTCTGTGGGGAAGCAAGAAGAAAATGAGCAGATAGCTGGATGCATGTAGTCATGACCTTTTTTTCTGTTTTTTTATGTTTGTTTGATACAACCAAAAGCTTGAATCTGTCCTTCATTTTTTGCTTACAGTATTTTTCTTCTTTTATTGCATTTGGCACATGCGACCTATCGTCTCTTCAGCGCTTACAACATACCTAGCAAACGTGACCAGCGGGGTTCGCCCGATTCCAGGGATATTCCCCCTTGCCATCGCACGAGCAACGGCGCAAAGGCAGTATTCAAGGAAAATCGGCCCCACTTTAGACGCAACTTGAGCTGCCTGCACTGCCGGACGCGACAACCTGCTGTGCGGTGCGACCGAGAGCCAAAACACAACAACCGAGCTACCTTGGGTGTAGCAAGCAAACTGTCTTAGCTGAGCAGTTCACAGCGCTGAACTGTACTTTGCTACCAGGCAGCAGGATCGAAGAGGCGGATCAGCGCGAACAAAATAGAAAGATAAATATACAAGACACAATCAAAGGCAGTCAGTCTAGCAAGCACCACGGACAGATAGCGTTTTGCGCCAGTAAAGCTCCCGCTTGGGAGCTTGTCATTTCTTGACATAACGACCCTCACCTTCCAACGACACGCCGCGGTGACGGCTGGCTGTACTCATGGTGTCGCAG
This sequence comes from Pyricularia grisea, assembly GCF_004355905.1. Taxonomy (NCBI): domain Eukaryota; kingdom Fungi; phylum Ascomycota; class Sordariomycetes; order Magnaporthales; family Pyriculariaceae; genus Pyricularia; species Pyricularia grisea. The sequence goes on along the minus strand of NW_022156717.1, from coordinate 3,712,936 downwards.
CCGGACCATCAATCGCTGGCAGTCCGGGGCCCGTCGTCCGTGGTTGGGGTCGAGGGTTATAGAGGCGACCGACACGAATACTATAACCACCGAGACAGAGACAGACATGACAGACACGGCGGGGGTGGGGGCTCTAGCTCCCGCTCTTCAATGTCACGCTCGCGCCGATACAACAGATCCCACGCCGGTGGCGTCTCGACCGTGCCACTAAACGAGTTTCCTATATTCAGCCACTCGGGCGACGTCGAAATAATCGTCGCGGTTGAGTCCGGCCACGAGAACCGCTACTTGCTGCATCGCCATACCTTGACCCGCTGTTCTGGCTTCTTTGAGGCTTCCACCAGCAGCGAATGGTCTCGCGCCCAGAACGTACCGGCCTTGTCGCCTTTGCCGACTTCTCCCGAGGGGGGTGCTCCTCTACTCGCACAAGGGACAGAGGTAGCAAGAGTAGAGCGTGAGGGCAGGATCGGCGGGGGGTCTTCCTCAAGTTCGAGCGAGCAACATGGGGCTGCTGCAGGACAGGAGCAGCAAGGGTCAGCAACCAGAAAAAGATGGCGCTATGAACTGGATCTCGGCGCAGGCCCCAACGACATACCCATGTTGGTGCAAAAGGAGGAAAGCAAAACACCCGTCACGGAGCGCTTGCCGCCCACCAACTCCCTGTTTGGTGGTGGCACTGGATCCTCCAGTACATCATCACGCAAGCATGCCTCGGCAGCACCACCAACATCAAACCACAGCTTCTTCCGCTCAGTCGCCAATCTGAGCTTGACTCACCACCGACCACAATGCTCATCTTCCACCATCCCTGCAGCTCCCAATCTGCCGCCGCCGTCACAAACCGAGCAGGACATACTGCGCGACTATGACAACCTGTTTCGCATAATGTATAACTACCCACCACTTCTTGATGGCATCAACATTGCCGATGCCTACGTTCAATGTAAATCCCTACTTGCACTTGCAGACCAGTACGACGCTTTACCGGTGGTGGGCCCACGGGTCGACCACCATCTACTACAGTTCCAGTCCAGGCTTTGGAGGCAGATCGCAAAATACCCCATCAGCTATCTGCGCCTGGGTTACCTTGCTCGCTCTCGCATCATATTCCAAGAGGCATTGATCCACGTTGTTGGACAGTGGCCTGCAGGGGAGCGCAGCTTGCGCGCTGCTCTGCCGCCTGTCGTCATTGACCTCATCGAGGATAAGGCCGACGAGCTCGAGGAGACGGTCTCACGTATCGAGTCGAGACTGTTTCGCCTGGGCCTCACTACTCGTGCCGGCGAGCGCGTCAGCCCGTCGACGGCATATCTAGACTGGTTGGCCGTGAGTTTGTTTCGGCAATGGCTGGCAGACAACATGTCGCCGCCACCGCAGCCTCCCCCACCTGACCGGCGTGCCGGAGGGTCTTCGTCATCATCCTCACGAGATGGACATTTGACTTCTCGGAGTCGACCGTCTCGGGACGGGGGAGCCCACCGCGGCTACGACGACAGTAACCACGTAACTACCGTAATGCTGCCCCCGGCGGCGCCGCCACCCCTCGCCACCCTGGGGCGTACGTACCGCACCCTGGGGTCCACGACCAGCGTCGCTTTCCTGGGCCATGACGAATGCAAGCGTTTCCTCAAGTTGAGCGGAGAGCTGTACAGCCGTGAGAACCTGCGGCGGTTCGAGAGGCGCGTCGATGAGCTCAAGGCCATGGCGAGGGAGGTAGTACGTCCCTTGATGGGCAGCGGGCTCGAACTTGATGTTTCGGCCGGCGCAGGCGGTGGTGGCAAGGGCGGCGACCATTCATCCGTCACGTACCTCACCTGCATAAGGCTTTCCGACCGAGACTTGCCGTGGGATGTGGATGATTGACGTCCGAGATCTGGTGGGGCTATCGACATGATTTGCCTCGAGTGATGAGAAAAGAAAGAAAAGAAAGTCTCTACAATGTTTGGTGTTTCATCTTATTTTTTGCTTGCACTTTCCCCTTGATGAATGATACGATAGACACGATCAATAATGTCGGACTATTCCCCATACTGCTGTTCTTTTTGTCATCCATTCTCTTTACTTTGTTTGGTGGGGGGTTTAGGTACATATAGGAAGCGATTGAGCTTTGATTAGGGATCTGGCATCCTTGCAAGTCTCGTTCTGTTTTTTATGCTCCTTTTTATTTTTACTTCTCTATACTTCACCTTGAGGGGGGAATGTGATTCAACCGATTTTTGGTTCGGACGGTCCTCGGGCCAAGTTTGCGGTATCTCCTCTGTCATATACGGGAGGCGTTTGGGGGGGATTTTCTTTTTTTGTCATAATTTTCAAATATTTTGTTGACTCCGTTTATACACACATCACAACATGACCGCACTACACCCACAACCGATTTTACACATACAGACAGAATGCGAGAACATATTGAAATGTAGATGATAACGTGCAAACCTCGTAGTTAGGTAGTTTCAAGTCTATAGGAATGGCCATTTGTTATGGTTTATACTGATGAACCCAGAGCATGCGCAGTGCCTTGTCGATGCCCTCGGTAGAATGCTAGTCGAGACACTTTTTTTTCACTATGAAACTTGAACAGTGGTGCCCATGCTCCTGGTTGTCGTTATCATTAAAGTCGTAATCGTCATATCTATGCGTATATAATATAAACATGCCCCAAAAATCAGGGGGAAAGAAAACGCAACGCTCTAGACTCGTCAAGGCGAGGATCCAGTCAAATCGACAAAGGATATATCACTCCGGCGAAACATTCGACCCCTCCCACCACCGCCACTGCCGCTCTGCTCCCTCATGAGGCGGTCGGCTTCTTCTCTAGAGACCTCGACCTCCCTTATGAAACCGACGGCACTCTTTCTAGGTATGTACAACTTGGTCGTGTTGGGTTTGGCGGAAGTGGTGATTTTGGGGCTTGGGTGTACAAATTCGTCTTCCAAAATTTCCCCCGATCTGGAAATGTGCACGGAGGATCCCACAGCCAGTCCTGATCGCATGACTGTGCTGTGATCGGGAGATGTCCTCCCGTCGAGAGACTGCTTGATGCTTGCTGTAGAAATGGGCCTGGACTGGCGGCTGTGTTGCTCGTCACCCTCGTCGTCCGAGAGATCCACAATCGAGTATGGGCTTATGAATTTCGGTCGGCTGGACTCCAGCTCGCCTTCGTCATCACATAACCCACCATCAGCCTGTTGCTCTGGGAGACCTGCTGGTCTCGATTCGAAACGTGGTTCTCCAGCATAGCCGAGAACTGATGCCAGTTTTCTAGACCTTGCGACTGGATTACTCGTCCCCGCGCCCCTGGCTATGGTGGGCGGGGTGACCTGGCGTTGCCCGTCACTCGACTCCGTCTTGCCCAGCTTGGCGGTTGGCGACCTCTGCTTACGAGGGCTGGGCGCGTACGGTGAAGAGTCAGAGGAGAAGGGGTCAAGCTCATATGAGTCCTCGGGCTCGGGCGATCTACGCGGGTGCTTCTTATCATTCACGGGCGACCTCTTATTGTTCAGCGACGTCTCAGGACTCGGACCTGAAATTGGCGGGCTAGATGAGATAAAGACCAGCTGCTCATCAGGTGCGGAGCCTGGGGTGGATGGCCTGGCCGAGGAACCATGGCCAGCATGGGAATATGTATTGGTGCGACTGAAGGGCCTATTGCTGCTACGACTGGGCTGTGAGCTGGCTATCGTCCATGGGTTGGTAGTAGCAGAGGCGGGTTTCGACGCAGCAGCTTTGCGCGAGGAGGAAGACGGAAGAGGGACCTGACGATTGGTGTTTGACTTGGCCTGTGGTTTCTTGGTATTTATGGTGTTGCTTTGCTTACTGCTGTTCCGCGCCGAAGCTGTGGACTGGCCGCTGGCTGTATGAATTATCTTGGTGGCCGGAAGGTTGTGCGTTCCTGGACCGAACTTTGTCGTGGCAAGGCCAGAGGTTACTTGGGATTCAGAAGTGACGACAGCTTTTGCAATGCTGCAGGGCTTCTTGGTGACTGTTAGAAACTTATCCAGGCCACCTGACTGAATATTCGCGGTCTTGGATTTTCGTGTTCTCGTTGTATTTGACACCTTTTGCGCCGTCGCAGACTTGGCTTCCAGCTTAGTATGCCAATCCCTCAGGGCCTTTGGAGCTCCAAACTGGAGAACGAGTTCCGGGATCCACTCCGAACATGGTTGGGTTGGGTCGAAGACCTTCTTGGGACCTGGCCTTGCAGCCCCTGACTCCCCATTACCTCCCAGCTCGAGTTCCTCTAGATCATCGTCACTATTCAGAGCCAGCCCACCACGGCCGAATGCTTCAGGGCTCTCTTCTGGTTCCTTGTCGAGATCGATATCAATGATGCTCGTGGGGACAAAGGACACTCGAACCTCCTTTGTGCCATCTGTGGTGAAGTGGGTACGGCTCTTTGATATGTCCTTTATGAGATGTTCCATGTCTGTTTCCTCGGCCGACGGTTTTTGTAGGAGTTTTTGTACAAGAAGACTAGGGGCAAGCACCCTGATGAATTTGATAGCACCCAGCTTGCCCGTCCAGTCAAAGGTCTCTGCAACAAACTGCCGTAGGCCTTGCACATCGAGACTGTTGTTTGAGGGGAAGGAGTTCTCCAGGCGTTCCAAGGTTTCGTCTTGGGATACAACGGGATGAGTGTAGTATCTCAAGACCTCGAGGCTTGGGAAGTCATCAGGTATAACCAATGCCTTGTGGCGAACCCTGAAGAATCCGCTTTTGTTATCCCTCAACTCAGCCAGCAGCTTCTCTTTCCATTCGGCCAGCGCACCGATGTCGGACTTCTTGATCCGACAGAGTGAATGACCAAACCCGCCCCGAGCGGCTTCGCATGCGACCTTGACGCCGCATCCGGGAACTCCCTGAGGGATGTAGTCTCCTCCACTCATCAGAGCAACAAGAACCATCCCCTCCCTATCCAGACCGGAATGTTGTGCTTTGATGGCCGCCGAGTCGTACATGGACACGTGTGTCGGCTCCTTGGATCCCCTGACACCTTCCGAGGACCAGTTGCGGAGGGTACGAGTACAGCCAAACATTATAGTGTCGACGTCCTCGCTCAATACGGCGTCGACAATCCCGCGGCGCTGCAGAAGAGCACACTCAGCCTCGGCCTCGCCGGGGGCGTCGTGGAACTGGAAACCGAAGAGGCGGATCATGCGTTTAGCCATGGCATTGGATACGACATCACCGGTTGCACCACCTCGTGTGGTGGAGCGACGGTTCCGCTTGAAGGCTGGCTTGTTGGGGCCGTCAAAGACGAAGATGGGCTGAATCGAGTGGCCGAGCAGGCGGGCGAGACGGTAGAAGAGCGTGCGAGTGGGAGCGTTGGCGCCGCCTCGGGCCGCCTGAATCTGGAACTGCCATATCGAGATGTCGATGGCGATGCGCAGAGGGCGGCGCTTTTCCTCGAGGGTTTGGATGGCCAGCTTGCAGAGCGAAATGCGCTCGCCGGGACCGATCTCCGGATAGATACTGTAGATGTGGAGTTGTTTCTAGATTAGCTTGAGGTCTTTATAGTACAACAGACAAGGACCAATTCAATATACCCTTTGATACCCATAGATTCAGTGAAATTGAGGTTTAATCCTATCCTAGGTAGGTGGATGGGGTGCGAAAGGCTCTTGGGTACCTATCAATATAGCCCTAGAGGAGGCTAAGGAGCACAATGGGACCAGCGGCGGGCAAACGAACCCAATATATAGGAGCAAGCAGCTTGAAGCCAAGCTCTAGCAAGCCATGTTTTCTTGTTTTTCTTCTTGTGTTCTTTTTTAGCTGGTAAGCTTTCGCCTACAATGAATTGGTCATTGTATATAGCATTCGTGACATTGACCTCGTCGGCCCGCGTCTGGTCTGTTACTTTTTTTTTTTTTATGTGATGATGTGAAAGTCCGCTGTTGCAATGTGAATGTTTACTTACTTTTTGGTGGGGCACGCACTGTACTACGCAACACTTCAAGGTAGTTGCCTCTAACGTTGCGTACCCCCTGTTCGGCACCCCCCCTGTTCGGCACCCAAAAATAACAACACTTTTATTTTTATTCTCCAACTTTTATTATAAATATCTCGATGAATCTTTCACTTTTGGATTTACTTTTTTCTAATCTTGATTCTCCATTTTCCAATGAAGCAATATACTGAAAAACAGCTTATATCTGCAATTAACGACGTCAATAATGGCAATCCAATTGCAAAAACCTCCCGAAAATGGGGAATACCTAGGTCTACACTTCAAAGTCGATTTAAAGGTTTTCAAGCTTATAAAAAAGCACAAAGCCCTTTTCAAAGGCTTTTTACGGAACAGGAAAAGCATTTGGCTGATTGGGTATTTACCCAAACAGTTTTAGGGCTTCCGCCAACGCATCAAGAATTACGCTTTTTTGCCGAACGAATTCTTCAAGCCGCCGGAGAGACAAAAGGCCTTGGAAAACGTTGGATAACTCGTTTTTTGGCTCGTTATCCAATCCTTAAGACCCAAAGGCCCCGTCGAATAGATAACGCCCGGGTTAATGGCGCTACTACGGAGGTAATTAAATCTTGGTGGCTTTATATTACGAACCCGGTTATTAACGCTATTAAACCGGAAAACCGTTGGAATATGGACGAAACCGGTATAATGGAAGGTAAAGGATCTAACGGCCTGGTATTAGGGCTTAACGGGATCCGGCCGTTGCAACGGAAAGAGCCCGGAACGCGGGGTTGGACGACTATAATCGAATGTATATCGGCTACGGGCGTTGCCCTCCCTCCCCTTGTTATATTTAAGGGAAAAAACGTACAACAACAATGGTTTCCGACGGATTTAAGCCTTTTCGATAATTGGAAATTTCACGCAACCGAAAACGGGTGGACAAATAACGAAACGGCTATCGAATGGTTAAAAAAAGTGTTTATTCCGTATACCCAACCTTTAACCCCTGAAAAGCGGTTATTAGTTTTGGATGGCCATGGATCACATATAACGGACGAATTTATGCTTCTTTGCTTGCAAAACAATATTTAACTCCTATATTTACCCCCTCATTCGTCACACGTTCTCCAACCATTGGATCTATCGGTTTTTGGGCCGTTAAAAGAAGCTTATCGACGTCAACTTGGATTTGTTAGCCAATTTTGCTGTTTAACAATTATTGGAAAACGAAATTTCCTACTTTGTTATCGAAAAGCCAGATTAAAAGTATTTATAGCAAAAACCATTCAATCTGGTTGGCGTACAACGGGGTTATGGCCGGTAAACTTGGTTAAACCACTTTTAAGCCCTTTTTTGTTAGAAAATAGCAATGCCAACGTTATAAAAGATAAAAACAACGGTTTGCAAAGGGATAAAATACCGGAAAGCCCAGCCCAAAAAATTAACGATCCGTCTTTACTTATTTGGAAAACCCCTAAAACGACCCGAGATGTCCGATTTCAACTGCAAAAACTTTCCCAATCCAACAAAACCAACGCTATTTCACGTCTTTTATTTGCAAAAGTCCAAAAAAGCTTCGAAGCTAAAGATACCCTTTTGGCTAGCGCCCAGCAAAAAATCAGCTTATTGGAAGCACAACTGGAGGTAATACGGCCGGTTAAAAGGAGGAGGGTGGTTCCGGATCCAAACGAGCTTTTGGTTAACAAACAGAACATTATTGGATTGCAGGAAAAGGATATAGAAAATTTGGAACCTTTAGCTGATGAAGAAGAGGTTAATGAACCGGAGAAGCGTGAAAACGATTGTATTTTTGTCCGTTGATAATTTTATATTTAAATCAGCTTATAAAAGTAGGCATTTCGTTGTTAGATTTTCAGGGTGCCGAACAGGGGGGGTGCCGAACAGGGGGTACGCAACGTTAGCAATTGAGGTTTCTACGGGGACCTGCGAACAAGGTAGCTCCTGCATGCCAAGAACGACCAGACGGAGCTTGAGGACCCACACCTCTCTTTCAACAAGCTGTTTGCACCTTGGGGGAGACAGTCCGCCGCTTTGATAGAACCCAGCGCGAACAGAAAAGTGTCTGGCTGAGGTAGGCATACGTTTTTTTTTATCCGATTGTTGGAGCTTAATTACAAGGTCCGGAATATCAAAATCTGTTTGCCTCCAATTGTAAATCCTCAACTCAGCATACCCACAGAATGCTCTAAGCTGCGCAATGCAACAAACCACATGCGCTTCCAGCCTCGCTTGGCCACGTCTGGAACCAACAACAGCAACAGAACATATCTCCTCGGTTGCCTAGAATAAACTATCGGATAAAAAGATCAAGGGAACCTCTGGCTGCTGACTGGTGGAGAGCAATCGCCAATACTAAAACAACCAAAACATAAATCCAAAATTATGGCTTCCACCCCCGGCCCCAACCCCGCCCACCGCTCCGTGGCTAGCATCCGAGCTGGCGGTGCAGCAGGCGTCGGGAGCCGCACTACCACGGGAGCCCAGGACCCGACTTCACCAACAGGGAGTCCACACACACCGCTCCGTGGAATCTCGTCGACTTTTGCCTCGCCGTCTAGTCTACGTGCCGAGGAAGACACCATCGTAGTAGAGCTAGGCGCCCGGCGAATGCGCGTGGGCTTTGCCGGTGATGCCTTGTGCAAAGGAACCATCGAGTTTGGGCCCGATCAGATGCGACGCGTCGGTGACTTTCGCGCCTGGGAGAGCTCCTACGTGGACGACTGGAGGAAGAGGGAGGATCCGGGACAGCAGCAGGATTGGGGTGCGGACCGCGAACTATGGCGTCTTGATCTTCGTGGACTGGACCTGGGCCTCGTCGCCGACAAGCTCGAGCGTGGCCTGAGGGACGCCTTTGCCAAGTAGGACGCCGCCGGCATCATCCCAGACTCGAACAAGGCCATCGCTCACTAACAGCCGTGAACTGTTTGCAGATATCTCCTCATCGACTCGAGGCCACGGAAAATGGCTCTCGTGCTACAAACGGCAATGCCCATACCATTGTTATCGACAGTGCTTGACACGCTCTTTACCCGCTTCCAATCACCTCAAATTTTGTTCTTTTCTCCCCCGGTTATGACCACAGCTGCTGCAGGATTGCGCTCAGGTCTAGTCATAGACCTTGGCTGGGCTGAGACTGTCGTCACAAGCGTGTACCAATACCGGGAGGTTCAATGTACTCGATCAGTCCGCGCTGGCCGCGCTCTCGTCGAGCAGACGCATCGCCTGCTTGCTGAAGAGTTGGCAAATCCAGGACACGGCAGATCACGGTCAAAAGATGGGGGAGCAGGTAGCAGTAACCCGTCGAAGCGACTGATAAGCTTCTCTGAATGTGAGGACATAGTGTCACGCGTCATATGGTGTAGGCCCGCAGGGGGTTCAGCACGTCAGAAGCCGTCCGATTCGACCGATGGCCTACCGACCGTCGCCGAGGAGCAGGAAGACGACCCGCCACAAAATGATGAAGTAGACAACACCCCTATCGAAATCCGGCTGACCTCTACCAGCCCGCCCATAACGGTCACTGTCCCTTTCGACCGCCTCTCAGAGCCCTGCGAGGACACTTTCTTCGAGACCCAGTACTCGCGCGCCAGCTTCGACGACCACGAACAGCCTATACACCTCCTAGTCTACAAGCACCTGCTCAGCCTCCCCATGGACGTCCGTTCCATGTGCATGTCCCGCATCATCTTCATCGGCGGCTGCTCTGCCGTCCTAGGCCTCCGAGGCCGTATTTTCGACGAAATCACCATGCTCGTCCGCGAGCGCGGCTGGGACCCGATATGGGGCAAGGGGGTCGAGCAGTACCGCAAAAACTCCCGACTGAAGAGGAGTAATGGCGGCGGGGGCGAGCAATCGACAACGGTCATCGACAAGCCCGGTATCGGCAGCAACGGTGCCGCCAACGCCAAGCCGGCCCCGGACCCCGTTGAGGCCCAAATCAAGCGCTCGTCTAACATCGACGCAAAAAAGATGCGCGACGCCGACGCCGCCTCGACGCACGGTGAGCTGCGAGCCGTCGAGTCCCTCGGCCCCTGGGCAGGCGCCAGCCTCTTGGCCCACCTCAAGCCGCCTGTCATCGCCTCTGTCGACCGAGACCAGTGGCTGGCTCAGGGTGTCGCCGGAGCGGTCAGGGCGGTCGACGTTGAAGTCAAGACCACGGGCCAGCAGAGGCAGAGCATGGCTACCGGTGGGCTCATGGCCATGCGGGCCGCATCTGGTGCAGGAGGGCCGGCTGCCGCAAATTGGACACTGGGAGCTTGGGGCAACCTCAGTCTTTGAGCCAAGGAGGGCAGATAACAGGATGTATGGACAGCAAATGGACGTTTTTTCCACCGTGGGATTGTTTAATGACGAGATTATTTCCACTCTGTTTTCGGTCTCTGCCTTTTGTAGTAAAGATAACTCGATACCCCAATCATATGACCTACATCTTTCTGTGTCTCTCTATATGTCATTTCAACCGTATCTTGGCCTTGGGCATAAAGTTCTGTGCCCAGTAAAACACTAATACATTAGTTCATACAATAACAGCCACTGCCCGCAGGTATATAACTGAGGTGCTACATTACATATTATCCACGGCTCCTTAGTCGGCCTCCAGGAACGGCACTTTTCATCCGTTCAGATGCCCATGTACTTACTTGCTCAAGACTCCTAGAAACCTAGGTATTTCTGTGCATCAGTACTGGCCTGTCAACCTAGAGAGAGAGAGAGAGAAAAAGAAAAGAAAAAAGGGTCGCCGCATGCTCTCGCTTGAATTCAAACTGTCCCGGTTCATGGAACTACCTTCCTCGGCCCACGAGAATATCACCATTTATCACAACATAGTATACATTTCAGTCAACAGAAACGTAGTCATAGATTAAGTTCATTCAAAACACTAAAGCTTTCATGTAATACAACTAAAGCCGTAAAAAAGGCCAACGCCATGTAATTTCTTTGTGCCAATCTTTCCCCCCGTCTAAACCATGGCTGACCATTCATCCAGTGATTTGGCCTCGGGGGAAATGAAATGCGAACATCGGGCTGTGTGTAGATTTGTGGCTATCGCCTCCTGGCTTCCACATATAACAAATAGACAAGACAAGAAGCCACACGAGGCGAAAAAGAGTCAAGAAATTAGCAGCACGAATCCAAACAATCATGTACAGAAACCCCTTTTTGTTGTTTTCTTGATACATCCCCATCAAGCCTTGGTCATTATTGTGTCAAAACATTTCTGGACTATCCTGGCCCTCGGTAGTTCAATGGGGCTGTTGTTTTATGTGTGAAAATGCACACATGGGCGATCCGATCTTTTGCAAGCTTCGTGCTCGACCTTGATGAAATATCACCATGCTTGTGTCATAAGTCGTGAAGTTGCCGCGACTCTCTCGTACTCGGCTGTCGCTTAGCGACGGGCAATGCAGCACATTATACCAGTCTTGCCCAAGAACCAGAGGAATCCGATGAAACGGATCAAAGAGAGGAAAGCGGTCGAGAACAGCAAGAACTGGAAGAAAGAGGCAGTTCTGGCCGTGTTTTGGTTCTAAAGACATAATGTTAGTTTCGCTGCATGTGAATAGGGGAGGATTGTAATCGCAAGCTTACCTTTGTCAGAGTGTCGAAATTGTCGCTAGTAATCGCAACAGCCAATAGACAGTTGGAGAAGAGCCAGAGAACGACCAGCATAGTACGGAAAGACTTGTAAGAGTCCTCGAGATCCTTGGGCTCGGGCTTCTCCTCGTCATTGTAAGGTGCCAGAGCACGGCGGACAGTTGCCTCGAACTGGCTGTCGATATCCTCCTGAGGCTTGTCAATTTCCTCCACGACCACTTCGTCCTTTTCGCCTTTCGTAATATTGGCTGAAGGTAACGCTTCATTACTATCGGATCCTTTGGTACCCCAAGAAACATCATGCCAGTTGTTGAAGGCGTACACCATGAGAATGTTGATGTAGGTCGACATGAGCAGCATGTAGTAGGGGAACGAGTGGAACATGTGCCACGGGTCCAGGTACATGAACGAGGCGATGAAGTAGATACCGTAGATGGCGATCAGGGCAAGCAAAATGACACCGGCCGCTCCGCTCTTTCCGAAGATACTATCCATGAAATCTTTAGCCGTGTCGGTCTTAATCTGGTCGCCGATAGGTGTCTGGAAGGCCTGGACGACCAGGTATCCAGACAAAACCAGGATATAAGCCTGGATGACCGAGAATACGAAGAATGAGGTGACGTAGGTGTACTTGGATCCCTTTGGTCTGTTACCCAAGGCCAGAATAAACTGCAGGATAACAAAGGCCAGGTAGATGTACTTGAGAACGGCGTTGAACAGTGGCGTTACGGTGTTACCAAAAGGCCAGCCTGCACGAGCGTTCTGTCCAGTTTGGGGGTTTCCGACGAGATCCATGATGACCGTGGTGGTAAGCCAGTAAGATGCGAGAGAGAACCAGGTGAAGATGACGTTGAGGATGTTGTAGATGAGCTGGACGTGGAAGAAAAACATGCGGATGATGTTGTGGCCGCTCTTGTACATCCTTCCGAAGTGCATCAGGGAGTACAAGGTGGCGGCAAAAGAACCGTTCAACCAACGACGACGCTGGCTGATAAACTCGGCTGCACCTTCAGGAACATCGGTCTCTCCCTTGGCAGCTTTGATGTAGCTCAAGTGCCATTTCTGGCCGGCCTTGGCGACAAGCTCGAAGCACAGAATACGATCCTCGGCCAAGAACATGTTCTTCTTGAAAATGTTCATACCTTCGATACCTTTCTTACCCAAAATCTTGGACAGTGTGTGATCACCATGGAAGTATTGCTCCAAGGGACGTCCCATGATGGCACGGAAGCGGTATGCCGAGAAAGCACCGGGCAACACACTAACGTATCCGAAGGCACTCTCCAGAGGCTTGTCAAGAATGTTCGAGATCTTGTACTCGAAGTTCTGCACGGCGACGAGGGGGTTGAGCAGCTTCCTGCCGCCCTTGCCTGTTTTTTGGGGTTTCATGGTTAGTCAAAAGCAAGCTATTTTGATAGCTTTTTTGGGGGGAGATACGAACCTAACATAGCGTGGATTTCACCACAGGCACCACCAAGGTCCTTGTCGTTGTAGAAACCCTCCCAGAGACCGAGAAGAGACCTTGAGCTGGGCTTAGTACCGGCATCCAGAAGAATGCAGACTTCAGGGTTCAGGATACGGCCGAAAGCGTTGAAAAGCCAACGGTGAGAGTTGATCTTCTTGCTGTTCTTTGCCTTGAGACAGAAGATGAACTGGACGGGCGGCAGAGTGTTCGGGCCGTCGTCCTGGGCCCGGATGAGCTGCTGGCTCGGGGTGACAGACAGTTGAGTAGTGTACTCGAAAATGTGGGCCACCGTCTCCTGGCCGTGAACGTCCTTCTTGACGACACCATCCTGGTAGATACCAATGGTTGCGAGGACATCCAGGACGTTCTTGTCGGTCTTCTCGATACCATCGAAAACCAAGCAAACAACAATCTTCTGCCAAGCCGGGCCGCCCTTGTTCCAGAAGGTCGACTTCTTCAGGTTCACAATGTCCCTGATGTTCTGCATGACACCGTGCAGGGTACGAGACAGCAGCACCTTGTCTTCGTTGTAGTAGGTGATGGCGATCAGAAGCTCCGTGTGCCTGTTATACATGCGGGGACGCAAATCGTAACCGTTCTTCAGGGTAAAGTCGTTGGGATCACAGGTGGCTGCGGTGTATCGCATCTTGATGAACTCCTCGTTTGTGCCCTCCTGCTCACGATACTTGGGCTGCACGGCGTTCCTGATGGCACTGGGAACGTTGTAGTCGATGCTCAGGACTGAGCCCTGCACCAGCTTAACCTTCCTGGTGGCATAACGCTTCAGGCCGCCACCCTGGGGAGCGGCGTTGGGGTTCTGGCGCTGCACCCAGCTGTCCTCGGGATCGTAAGGGTGACTTTCCTGGGGGGCTCCGCCAATTCCGAAGCCGTCGTCCGGGTGGCCGCCCATTGCGCCCTGGTAACCCGACGAAACACCATAGTCATTCTGGAATGGCGAGGGAGAAGCGCCGACAGCAGAGCCATGGACGGTGGTAGGAGCGTTCGGGGCGTACGACTCTGTAAGACTGTAGGCCGAGACGGGCCGCACTGGAGGAGTGTGGGCGCCGAGTCGGTCGTGATCGTAGAGCGTTGTGCCTTGGGTCAGAAGAGACCTGTGTGCCTCGTCCTCTTGCTCGTGTCCAGGAGGTAGTTGGACGTTGGAATACTGTATGCAGAAGGCGTTTTGAGGTCAGCGTCATTCACGTCAAGCCCCATGTGTTGAAAAGATTTTAAGTAAACTTTGCGGGGAAGCTTAGTCACGATGGGATGTTCCTACCTGGCTGTGAGGGTTGAGGTCTTGCATGTTGTGACCATCATAGTCACGGCCGCCTCCCGGCCCTCCAGCGCCTCTATACGCCATTGCGATGTGTTGATCTTGGGTATCTGAGCTTGTAACGAGCGTGCGAGTGGAAACGAGAAGGTGTAAAAAAGTGGTCACACAACAGAGCAGACGTTCTTGGATTCCGCCGTACCCTGATCTGAAAGCCGGAAGTGGATTGAGAACAAAGAGAGCCGACTCCCGCTAATGAGTACGGTAAGTAACAAAAAAAAAAAAAATGCAGGCAACGCGGCTTCAGCGGTTAGACAGGATGGGATCCTGAAAGGCTGGGTGAGACGGGCAAAATTAGAAGGAGAAAGGCGTTAACCAAAGGGAGGAGGCAAAGCTCCTGTGGGTCAGCTAAGGTACCTAGTGATGAGGCCGGCCCAGATCCTGATCACTCAAAGGATGGGTCAGATCGTCGTTGGTTTGTGATGCGTTGTAAGTACGACAATTAGGCCAGAAAGAGGGAGGTGATGGCCCAAATCAATATTTTGCTTCTTTTGCAAGAAGAAGCCGAGACTTGCTGAGGTGAGGATGGGAAACCTGAGGCAACCGGCCGCCTAGCGACATTTTTTTTTTATTTTTTTTGTTACGGAAAAGGAGAATGATCTCAGGTGCTGCATTGCCTGTGGCTGAGCTCAGAAAGCCGATGGAGACGGCGGAGCGCGTTGGAAACATGACGGGCCAGTTGCCAGTTGGCGTACCCCTGCGATCGGGGGCCCCTTTGCCAGGATTTTGCAGACAAACGACGTCACGGGGGAAAGCAGCCAGTAGGGAGAGCCGAATGCAGAAATAAAGATCCACTTTGCTGCGCGTACTTGGTGGTATTTACGGGCTGAGCTTCAAAGGTGAAAGACTATACGGGGAGACGGTTTGGTTCGGTGACAAATATTGAAGCAGTCCATCGATGAGCAAGCGATAAACTTTCTTTCTTTATTTCGATAATCACGTTCGTCCTTCAGGCGATTTTTTTTTTTTTTTTTCATGCATATAATATTTGCGGGGGGCTGCCTGTCTGTCAGGCGAAAGTCTGTGTGCCGCCTTGTCAAGGGTGCACTTATTTGAGACGAAAAAGCCTTCACAGTGTTCGCACCATAACAATCAGCACAAAGCCAAGCTTTTTACCCGCAAAAGGTGAATTTGTGGTACGTGCACGTTACAGATTTAGATACTCTTGTGGACCCTTCCCCTTTTTCACAAGCCACAAATCTGCATGGACATGACAAGCCAAAGGGACAACGAAGCCAATGCATGGTGTTGATTGTCTGGCAAGCCTTGTGTTGGTTGGACGGGTGAATTGACGTGGCGGTGTTCTTCGTGTTCTGCTGACACAGGCCAGCCATCCCAGGGGAAAAAAAAAATCAGCAGCAAAATGTTTGAACGACGATCCTATTTTCGTCCAGAGGCAGCCTTGGGATGGTTGTTATGGATAAGCACTTAAATTCAGACCGGCGTTGACATAGCCCTTTTCGGATGGTGGATTTTGACAACAAGGCAATGATGGCTGGGGGTTTGCGCTTAAACCAAGGCTTCTTGTGTGCTGTTGTTCCCGCTGATGGACAGAGGGTTGCTGTCCCCCCAAGGTGGACGCGGCGCACTAACCCCATTTTGTCCTGGCTCGTGTTCTGTCAGTCGTTCATAATACGGCTGTTGACATTTTCCGTAAGCCGGATCGGAACCGGATTGAAAAATTTCCGAACCAGAGCCCTTCAACCGGAAAGGGGGCTGGTGGGACAATGAATGCGTCAAGCCTCATCTGGAAGTGTGGCTGCAAGCACCAGCCACCACAACCTTTTGCACTATAAACTGTGTGACAAACTGAGCAGGCAGTTAGTATGTATTGGCTGCCCAAGTTGAGCGTCCTCATGGCCAAAATACTCACCTGGGTACTGTAGTGATGCTGCTAAACATTCTGTCTCAAAACGAGTCTGGACCCGGTAGTCACATTGTCTGCAAGGCTTATCTCCACATCTTGCCATGGAATCTAGATGTCGCTCTACTGTAGACTACGGTAGAGCTAGAGCGAGTCGGGGCTGGGGAAGGTTAATTCCCCCAAAGATTGGCGACGTACTAATGAATGGAAAATTATCGATACAGAATGCAGACGAATACTGGCAGCATTAACAAGATAGAAAATTCCGGGAATGCGCAGGCCACTCCTTGTATAAAGCCAACAACTCTTGGTACTGACTGGCCTTGGGCACCCTGGGCTTATTGCCTCAGGCATTTCGTCTGCACTTTAAAGTTCATACAGCCTGTCTCCCAGGGCACTTCCCGTTGAGTTTTTCTTACCGCACAGCAACCAACCCTTGGCTGCGTGGGCATTTTCCGAGCTTATTGCGTGGTGGGGACTCGACAGAAAAAGTTTTTACCAAAGTAAAATTGCATGTACTTTGGGATCGATGCGCAGTACGCGCCGGGATGGATCACAAGCGGTGGATGTCAAACCGTTGGTACCTGTCAAAAAAGAAAAAAAAAGTTTGACCGGATATCTTCCCCGGTGACATATGGAAGAGGTCCGTCCCAACAACAGTGATTCCCATGACACTCGCTCGTTATACCGTCTGATTGGCACTCTCGGTTGCGCGGGTCTGCGTCACTTCGCATGGGGTCCGGCTCATGGCGAAGATCCTATGATGATCCAAGTATGGTTTCGAAGCGACCAAAGGTACTTGACAATACGGCCCTTGTACGATTCATCCTCGAAAGATCTTCGAGTGACCTATGGTGATGTACAGTACTCGTTTCTCATCTTATCATTATTAGCAACTGGCAGTCAGTCATGGCTGATTCTCTGCCTATCTGCCAAGTATACGCGGTAATCTCTTCCGAGGCCACTCTTTTCACATCATGTGAGCACACATGCCGCGTGGAGGCTCGGGTCGGATCGCCTGTCAAGCTCGGACACCTGTCCGGTGGGCAATGAGCGTGTCCCAATTATCCGGTCCACTGTTTGGGCGGGCCTTAATGTGGTATTTTCCTCCTGGCATGGCCGATCAGGGTCTTTCGCTTGACAAATAGTGCGACACCCCCAGGCTTCTTCAAGAGTCCACACACGACCGGCATATCAGTCGCTGGGGCTAGATAATACGGTAAAGGCTGCCGTGCGGCAATACCGAGTCTCTGGAGACGGACCACTGTAATCGTTTCGCCCGAGTCCTAGCCGATGCTGCTTGGTCTGTGTAGTTTCCGGAACATTACTATGGTATTAGGAAGGGGGGGGACGGCAGAACAGATACTGGCAAGTCTGGCAAGACTAGCTAGATGGTTGCGATGGTTGGGGAACAGCGATTGCGGAGTACGATGCTTTTATCGGCGAGCCTACCCGGGACGGTTTCTCTGGGTGCAGCAGTAGCTTCAACGGTGTTCTGATGGATATCATGGCTGCCGGATTTCACAGGCATGCCAGGGCATGGCAGGGGCTCGACTTATGAAGCCCATGGTATGTTCGGGGTGGCACTGATACCGCTGCTACCGTGTTGTTAAATTTGATCAAGCTAAATCATGCATCACAAGGTAGGTACACAACCTGGACGACATACCGGTAATTACCACGTACACCATGCAGAGTCTACTCTGTATTCAGGCGATATACTGCGTCCTGTATGTACACGGGGCAACCATCGGTAAACAGCCTTTACTCGGGCGTCGGAAGCAGGGATGCTTGGAGCCGGAAACAGGGACAAACGTCGAGTTGCCGTTCAAAGTGGATATACCCAACGTCGTCCCAAGTGCCCCAGCTCAGAGCCCAAGAAAAAAAAAATTGCCATCGGCTACTGCAGGAACAAATTTGGAACCGGTGGACCTTTGGAAACAAGTTGCGGGTGGGGTGCGGGTTCTTGATGCTCACATGCACCGATAATCCTTGCGGCGAAGCGAGTACCGAGCCGGGGAGCATCTTCAACGGAGCCCGGAGAGAGAGGCCTGGTGTCGTTGGGTCTCCTTGTTGAACTTTCTCTTATGGAGTGCGAGGCGGACCGCCTTCCAGATGCCCAGGGGTGATGCTCTACCGAATGCAAAGGAGCCACAATAATTTCACCAACAGACCGTTAGGCATGGTCAAGCATATAAGCAGTGGGTCTTTGTGTGGGAATGGAACATAAAAAAAAAATATTTTGTCAATGAGCAACAGCAGTTTCCCATCTGCTTGGATGGGGCATCCAATATGACCTTGTCAACTTGTCAATGCTCTTTAGCCTGATACCCAATCGGCCGCCCCATCAAAAACTTGGGTTCCAAAATGCAACCGTACTCCGCCGGCCCTGAAAGAAGTCCGGGCATTTCTAGAACATTTCCATTCAACCGTCTAACCCCGGCAGTAGGAGCCCTAACCCATGGTGGCGGAAGCGAAAGAACTTGTCCGGACTGCGTAAATCGAGCCCAGGGCGAGTACAGACAGGCAGGCAGTACCGTAATAGCTGGGTGGGCTTTTTGCGGCAGGTGGATTCGGGGAGGGAGCCATGAGGAAGGAGTTGGTACGGTTAATGGGTTCTCACTTGAATAAAGCGAGGATTTTGCGAGAGTCCTCTTTTGTTTCCCAATACCACCAATACGGCCATGCGTCGGCAAGTCCACGAGGCAATTGTGAGTTTGTAGGACAGGCGTTCTACTGGTACACAAAACAATACCCAGAAACCCATGTGAGCTTACGAGGCATGAGAGTAATGTCTATAGAACTCAACTTTGGCGGCGCTAGAACGTGGCCCGTCATCAACAGTCCGGCGTTTGAAGAAATGGACGGTAGGGCGACGGTGGGCACAAGTCAATGCCTGGAGTAAGCCATATAAGTGACCGAGTGCTGACCGGTTGCATCCATGGTGCAACGCCCAGGCCATACGGAACAGCATAGGTATACCAAGAATAGTTGCACGTCCAGGTTGTCATCCTTCCATACCTACTGTCAACTTGGGAAAGTTCCGTTCCAAATCCGTGGAGAGGCCAAGAAATAATCATGGATACATACGTTGTGGTTACTTTGTCAGGAAGCTAGACTAGTCTAAGTTTCAATGCGTACCATCCTCAATCTCCGGCACCTGTATTTCCGCTTCCAGAACGATACACCGGTCTTCTAGGGGCTAACCCTCGGGCCTTCCCTAGGTATGTACCGATGTTAGGGTTTTGTTTTGTTTTGTTTTGCTTATTATTCATTTATTTATTTATTTATTTATTTTGGGATTCCAAACTGTTGGATTCGGTCTAGGCTTCCCCCGTCATTAATCGGTTGCGACGTTTGGCTAAATTGGAGACAACGTCAGATTGATTTCATCAGTAATAATATCAAGTGCACCTATTCCAAGTGTCTGAATGTCTGAGTACCTTACCTTAGTTATGCAGTTGATTTCGATATGGATAGGGGGCATTCGGGTAAATGGCCGGCGTTCCCCGCGTCAAAGCTGCATGCATCAAGGCACTCCGTACATTAAGTACTTTTTCTACGTAATTACAGTACCTAGATACGAAAGCAGGTCATTACCGTTCGACTTTAAACACAGCCGCCCTCACACAAAGCTACCATCGGCATATGCAAGCCTTCAGCTAGCTCTATGCCTGCCTTAGTCTACGGTAGAAGGGACCCCTGGTTTTAGCCAATCGAGATTAGAGCTAGTTGCCAAGGTATATCCCTATCTACCTACTGTACATATCTGATATGTACATGCTACTGCAGAGTGTACAGTAGGTAGGGAGACTAGTCTAGTAGTAGGGCGGGTGTCGAGTCTGACAAAGCAAACCCTCTGATGACAGCGCATGTCTTGTCCAGATCGAGATAATCTTAGACCACGACCGTCGCAGAATCTGAGTCATCAAGCAGGTCAACCAAGAAATCAATCAATCAATGTTGCGTCGCAAAGCCACTCGCGACGATTGTAGTAGTATTCAGATCATATACAACGTTACAAAGACATGCCCACGCAGGTGCAGAACCCTCTCCAATTCTCCTCAATGTATGTATGTGGGCAGGTAGGCAGTGCAATTACATGGTACCACCCGCTTCCCGAGGACACGGATGTCAGAAAGACCAGTTCGTTTAAGCTAACCGCCGTACAGGCCACACCGATGGACACGATCCGGCAAGGCTATCGGGTAGGAAGTACAAAAACCACGGACTCAGATATGGCGCGATTTTTTTATCAGCATCCATAAAGGCTGATGGCAACAATGAAGACAAAAACAAACACAATACTAAAAATAATTTCAAATAAAACAGAAATTTTATTTTTTTAAAAGAAATAACTGCTACAGCATCCAAAACTTGCCCTATCCGCCCGTATACCGCACCGGGTCGCACGTGTTCAGTCCCGATCATTCGGGTTCGTTACTTCGCTAAAGGCCTGAGGTACGGAATCGGGCTGTGTAACGGTTAAGTTCTGCAGCACCATTACTACCGCCACGCCCCCCACCTTGGAATGATGGATAGTCGGTAGCCCAATTAGCGGGGTTCCCTGCCTCTGACTATTGTACGTATCGTACCTTATTGAGGTACGAAGTAATATCCCTCAAGTATTTTAGGGCCATGCCAACTACGTATACCCATTGCCTTGACGTATGACAAGACGAAAAAAAAAAAAATTTAAACGCAGAAGAAAGGGAATAAAAGGAAAGCCGGATAAAAATAAAATTCGAATCAGATAAGAGACATTTAGTGACACAAGGCAGCGCAAGCACAGTTGCGAAGGTGGCTAATGCCGATAACAACATCTACAATACTTTTTACTCGTGTTGGCTGCGATCCAGCAGGGCCCTTGAATTATGTCCGAATCAGAATTTACTTCTGCTATTCCTTCTACTTCTTTTTCGTTCTCTCAGGGTCCTGTGGCTTGCCATCAGGGTCGAAAGGTTTTACTTCTTTCAGTGTTAATTTTCAAAACTTCCTTCTTTTGCTATGGTTTTTCTATCTTTTATTTTTTTACCCTGTTTAATCTTTTGTCCGCCTTGCACCCTTGCACCAAGAACACGACACAACAGAACGCCCGGCGGAACGACATGTCAGCCCGGAAGATTTCCAACCCCTGCAGCGGTTCGTTTGAGTACGGCTTTTGTGCCAGGAGCTCGGGTCTTTCCAGAACAGCTACATCCTTCCCTCCCTCCCAAAAAAATAAATACAAAATAAAATGAAATGAAAAAAAAAGCCAGGTTCAGCTGAGTTGGGGTTACACGACGTCCTAGGAACCCATCCCAAACTAAGTAACTGGTAACATGAGGTAAGTGGAAATCAGGTACGTCCGAACGGGAAATCAGCTAAGTTCACCTTTTGTTTTGGAGGCGGAGTTTGCAGCTCGTTCATGCGCGGGAAGAGGAAACAATCTGAACAAAAAAACAAAAACAACAACAACAAAACAACAAAAAAGGAAGCATTGCTTGTAACAAAGTGTTTTTATGTGGAGCCACACCCCCTAAGAAAAAAAGAGAAAAAAAATACCCAGACTCAAACTTCAGGGTCTTTTGGGCTCTGGCCAAATGAGAACGGCATATTGAACCCGGAGAAAATAAACGTGGATCTGCATGAGCGGTCGCGAATGCGCCTTTTTTTTTTCTTTATTAATTATTTTTAATACAATTTTTATTTTCTTGGTAGAGGTGTCAGTTCTCGGGAGGAGCCATATGTATCCAGAAATAGCCGAAATGGGGTGTGAAGGTGAGGGAGATGGTGGGCTGCGTTTGATGATTATGGGCTGCAGTGCCTCTCTCGCACCACAGCGTCTCATGCATCCAGTACCACCTGGCGCATGCCCTCGTCACCGACGAAACATTTCAAGCCTGGTAGGCTCCTCTCTTGTCTCCCTAATTCGGGCCATTTCCCTCTCATCTACTGCCGTATCAACCCATCCCAACATCCGCTCGACAGTCTATCCATTCCCTCGGTGTCAATGGGGGGCGACGCGGATATTATGCTGTACTGTGTATAGGTATACGTAGGTACCAGGTACCAGGTACCCTAAATACGGACGGTAGTATGATGTTTTGGTAATGCCAAGAATGCGCTTACAGTTCCAACACCATGACCACCATCAATTGCCATCAACTTATGATGCTGCGTAGGAGTTAATGATTTTGTAGCCCTCTCGTCTGTCTGCAGGCTGCCACTCCCAAAAGTCTCAGATACTCACTCGTACGAAAGCTTTGGTCTCTCTAGCAGCCGATGTCCCATCCGAGAAAGAATTCAGAACTGGAAATTGACAGGCCAGATTACTGCCAACTGTCTCTATTCAATTTACCAAAGCGAACGTTTCCCGACTCAGTCACCTGCACTGGAGTTAATATTATCACCCCCTGTAAATGGTTTCAAACGCACAATCAATCAAGTCATGGCTGTCAACCTGTCAGTTTCTCCTGTCTGTGTCTTTGCATGCTGCCGATTTGATATCAACTTGTCTCAGGACAATAAAAAAGACCACTGTCAAAGAACCCTAGTATCGGTTCAAAAGAATGAGAAAAATAAAATAAAAACAAACCCACTGTGCACGTCCAGTATGCGAGGATTCTTAGTCGTGACTGCTACAACTCACCGATCAACCGAATCCCTGCCATCAATCCATTCCCCTTTTCTTAGATTGTAAGGGGTGTTCCGGTAAAGCGGTTGATGGCCATGTGGCAACGTGGCTAGGCTAGGCAAGCTAGGGTTGTCGCGTCTGCTTGTTCTGGAAAAGCGGCAGTCAGTTCTATGCCAGACCCACTGACAAAGCGAGATAAAGCAGAGAGCGAAAGAATAAACCCAAGGCCACCCGACGAAAAAAAAAAAAGAGATTTAAAATGAATGAATAAATAAAAATAACTCCACCGGAAGAGAGAAAAAAGTGGAATGCTTCACATCTCGACCCGCCTCGGTAATGGCAAAAAAAAAAGGGAAAAAGGGGGCCGGCCAGACGGGCATGGCTTCGTGGATGTGTGGATAAAATTTCCCGTTATCCTGTGGATAACAAACAGTTTGGAGGTGTCATCAAATTATAATGTGCATTCGGGGCAGGGGAATCGACGATGTTTTCCTTTTTTTTTTTTTTTTTTTTTCCTTTTTTCTTTTTTCGGCGAAGATTGAAGCAAGAAAAGGGAGCCGTAAGATGATCGTCCTTGGAACATTACCCAAAAAAAAAACTATACCCATGATCAAGAACCGCATTATTGTTTGGGGTCGCTTCTATTGCCGGATGTGATTCCGCTGTCCCCCAAAGTTGTCGCGTACCGTGATGCTGGGTTCCAGCACGAGAGAGCTCAGCCAGGATGCGAACTTGACAGACAAGGAAAACGCGCCCAGCTGGATTTGATGCCTGGCGCGCGCCAATTCTATTCCTTCCGTTTTCCGTCATCAGCCGCGAATACCAATTTCACCGAACGACAGCCCATGTAGACTTTCTAAGCTAGACGGCTACTAGAGCTAGATTCCAATGACCTTTGTTGGTCTTCGGATTCCTGCTTGGTGTGCTTTGGTGCCTCCTGGTAGCGTTCCTCAATGAAAGGAGAGAGAAAAAAAAAAAAAAAAAAAAAAAAAAAAAAAAAAAAAAA